>NC_056739.1:1633911854-1634151854 GCF_019279795.1 Protopterus annectens | reverse complement strand
TGAGTTTCTTTTGTCAGATTATCAGTACTAACTGCCTACTGTTTGTGTGCACCACATTTAAATTCATAATGCATCCTTTTGCCTGTATTTATACTAACTCTACTGAATTATTAATACACTTTAATCAGTTATATACCATTGCCAAGATCAGCAGCAAGATTGTTGAAATGTAAAGAGTTTGAATAACAAACGTCTACAACAGCAAGACAGCCATTTCTCTATAAATGTTCAGTAATATGATTATTGTTTTAAATGTATCAGGGCCAGATTTACGAAAGCTTGCACAGAATCCAAGAAGAGTGTAGGAGCTCACAGAGGCAATATGTCTGCTGTGCGATCCTGGTACAGCCAGCAGGGGTGTGCATGAGAGCTACTCTTGCACGGACAGCGTCATGGTATGCAAATTACCTCATTTGCTGCTGAAAGCTATGCAAATGAGGTAAATTTGCAATCCAGGAAACATTAACCTGTCCGTGGAAGATTAGTGTTATCTGCAGAAATGTAATCCGTTGGTAACGGAGTACCATTTTGCAAATGGCTAAACGGAGCTATGACAGCTCCAAATAAAGGATGCATACAGTTGAAAAAGCATGCCAATGGCCAAATATAAGGCCATTGGCATTTATAAATGTTTAAAATTATTAAAATCTAACTCCCCCCCCCCGATGTCTGATGTTTAAGCGTAGCGCAGCACTGTGCAAACATGCGGCACTTTAAAAAAAAACAGAAAATAAATTAAAAATAGCCAAAAATAGCCATTTTCACTAAAAAGTTTATCCTGCCATGCAGGTGAATGGCAGGCTGAAGACAACATGGCCACTGAGATGTGACCATGCATTAGTAGGCAATCCTATGCAAATGAGGATAAGGATAGTGAATCCCAATTTTCCCCAGCATGTGAGCCATGTCCCAAGAGTGTAAGTGTAGGAGTAGGTAAGTAGTAGAGTAGAATATAGGTAGCATCATGCGGGGGGTGTCAGAAAGGCTGTAAGCTTATTGAAGCACAGTGTCTTGTGTTTGCCCTGAGTTCCTCAGGATTGCAAGAGGCGTGTCTACAGTTGTCCTTTTTGAAAACCAGAAACCAAAGGCAGACGCTGTGAATATATCTGAAATTTCTTGCAAACGTGCACACAGCATGTGCGCACGTGTGCGCTTGTTTGCGCGGCGCTGCCCTGTGTGGAAACAGAAAGGGAAAAGGAAGGAAAAGAAGTAGTAGGAAGTTAACCAAGGAAAACTAGCAGAGCTGTCAGGTGAAATATATCAGAATCTGTCAATTACACAGGTAGCAGACTAGCCCAGCCCAGCCAAACACTTTAAACTCTGCAAACATCATTCTTCCCTGTTTTTTCCAAATAACTCTGCAACACTGCAGTATACAAAGAGGGAAAGCTTAAAAACTTTAAAGTCAGACAAAATGTTAGGGGCTGCTCTTGCTATCATAAACCAACATGTGCAAGGTGCTGAGGGTAGTGTTGTTGTGAATGCTGCTGAGCAATCCACAGTGAGGAGAAGGAGAAGAGTGTACAGACCCAGGGTAACCTACCAGGGGCTACATGAGCTGGAGATAGTGGAGTACTATAGTGTGGACAGAGACCTCCTGCAGCAAATTGTTGAGCTGTGCCGGCAATGCCTCACAAAGAGAACCAACAGAGGGGAACCCATTGCAGTGGATACCAAGGTATGTGTTGGCCTAAGAATACTAGCTACAGGTACCTTCCAGAGACCAACTGGTGATATGATGGGGATTTCACAGGCATCAGCATCCAGAGTACTGCACCAGTTCCTGGATGCCATGTCAGCACATGTCGGTGAGCACGTATATTTCCCCAATTCCCGTGAGGCATTGGCCAGCAATATGCATCTTTTCCACCAAATAGCACAATACCCTGAGGTAGTGGGTGCAATAGACTGCACGCAAATACACATCAAAGCACCACCCGGTGAGCGGGGTAGGGTCTACATCAACCGCAAGGGCTTCCCCACCATCAACTGCCAGGTCATGTGCGATGCCCAGGGCATAATAATGAATGTGTGTGCTGTCTGCCCTGGAAGTTATCACGATTCCCACATCTGGCATCTGACACAGCTGTACCAGAGATTTGCCAATGGGGACATCCCTGATGGCCACCCAGTGGGGGATTCTGGATACGGACTGGAGCCGTGGCTGATGACACCCATCAGAAGGCACACACACCCGAACAAGAACTCCATAATGAGGCACACACATAAACAAGAAACATAACTGATGCTCAAGTCACGGTTCCGGTGCCTAGACACATCTGGTGGAGCCTTGCAGTACTCACCAACTACATGTACCTAAATTGTCATGGCATGTGCCATGCTACACAATATGATCCTGTGGAAAAAGCTGCAGCAGGAACAACATGGGGCAGGGCCAAACAGCCCCTCACCATTGCCAAGGCCTGCACAGGCACAGTGTGACTCGAAGGAGGAACAACCTGAGCCTGCCCCAGTAGGCAGAAGGAGGCGTGCCCAGTATGCCCTGACCTTGGCAAAGAGGCAACGCATAGCACATACACTGACTCAGTAGGAACCCTGGAAATGACACCTCTCTCTGACTCACACATAGAGTAAAAGGGATGCCTAACTTGACACTACCTGTTTTCAAACATGTATAGGGAGTGTAATATGTGCATCCGACATAGGCAGCCCTGAAGCACCACCTGAGGCATGAGTCCCTATTTTAAGCAATATAAAGCACTGCTAAGCAAAATTTACCAGTATTGAGCATATTTAAATACAATTGGGCATAGCTGTGCACCGTGCTAACCAGCGCAATGTCGGGCAACGTCTGGCAATGTTGAGCAAAGTTGGGCAACGTTGGGAAATGTTTAGCAAAGTCGGGCAAAGTCGAGCAAAGTCGGGTAAACACACTCACACCTGTTTTACTGTTCCTTAACCAGTCAGTTCTGCCCAGCAGGAAAATAAAAAGCAGTGACAGGGCTCTAACTCAGGATACTGTGCACTATAGTCACAGTACTGAACCACTAAACCATGACAGCATTTCACTGGCACAGACACAACTTAAGTTACTCACACATACCAGTTGGGAGGGGTCATATACCTAACAGTCACAGCCAGCAGGACAATTGTAGACAAACGCAAACACAAACAAATGCTGTATCCTGCCCTCTGAAGAAACATATGAGTAACCTCCCCCCAGGCCTATGCAGACAGATAACAGCAGGCCAGGCAGTGTGATGTGGGATGGGTAGGCTATGAAGTCACAAACTAATATGCATGTAATTGGAAGCTAAGGTCTGTAGTACAGTGGTATGCCTCAAGCCAGTATGATAAGCAACAGTACAGACTGAAATGGAGTACCTGACATAGCAGTGCAGGCCTAGCAAATGTGTAAGTGTCAGGTGTACCCCTCATCCTATGTGCACCCACAGTAACAATCAGGTGTGCCCCCAGGGTAGAAATGTACAAAAAATAGCTGCCCCCCCTGTATGTACAAATGTTGATAAGTCTATGCAAATTGACTAATGGAAGCCCTGCAGGCACAGCGTGCTTCCTGTCAATGTCTAACACAAGGTGAGCCCTGAAGTAAAAAACAACTTGATTTTTCACACACATATAGTATATATGCCCATAGTGGGCATGCTCACACACTTAAACAAATTTAACAAATTTCAGTCAGCAACATACTGAAAGGTCATACTGGGCATGTTCACACACTTAGGCCATGTCTGAGTACAGCAGTGGGCCACACATAACTGGCAGTTGCAGTTATTACTCCAGACACTTGTCACTATTCACCAATCCTGCCTTGTGCACACAATGATATGAAAACAGACCCATATAATATATTGGACCCCTGTCATAATCAAACTATGTACTACAAGTACTTAAGTTGTTCAATGAAAGTTAAAATGCAAAGAAGATCAATAAATCTCCGATCAGTATCATCAAGAAACAGTGAGCACTCCTAACATTATCCAAGCCATGTTCTGGCAAAAATATTGCCAAAGAGTCCATAGAGAACCATGAAGCTTTCTTTCGCTATGTCATAAATATCAATGTAAACTCATATATGTTCTGAGTCAGTGCAAAGTGTAAATGAATACATGTACATGACTGACATTGCCAACATCTTGTCAGACAGGTTCATACATATTTACCCCCCCCCCTCTCACTGACAAAAGTGGCCATTACCATACCTGGAGATTGTGAAAACCCAGAAATCACATATACAATGGTTAAACAGCTCTATCCAAACATAAAAACATGGTGTCTATGGGATGACATGGTTTCCCTGGCTGTGTCATATGTGAACTCCAAAACAAACAGACCCTGCACCTGAACAGTCTGTTGAGACTCACCCTCTGTACAGGATATGAAACTGTTGAATGGGTTACAGCAACATTTGGCACACTCCACAAGTGTCGGTGCGCAACAAACCATGGGAACTATAGTCTTATAAGCCTAATAAGCCTGATCTGCAAGGCCATGGAGTCCATCATTATGGAACTCATAAACAGAGCTATTGGGAGCTTACAAACACCCAACCCTACCCATTGTGGTTTGGTCAGGGGCAGATCATGGTTCCTAAACCTGCTAGACAGTTTTCAAGGCAGTCACCCAGGAAATACATAATGAAATGAGCTGCACATGGCCTACATAGACCTTGAAAAGCCCTTTTCCAACATCCTGCACACATGTCGTATCCACAAAATGAACAACCTGTGCATAAACACGTATGTCATCTGATGGATTGCCAATTGGGGCACAGATAGATCCCACAAGGAAAGAATTGTGGTCTCCTGTTCAAGCTGGTAACAACTGCTGTCCCTCATGGCTCAGTCCTGGGACCCCTCCTGTCTGGTGTATACTTTTCAGAAATACAGTCAAACACATGAGGGCTATGTTTAGCAAAGTTTGTGGATGACTGCAAAAAGCTTGTCATAATCGATGGTTGGGACAACAAAGACATCCTTAAAAAGGGTCTCAGTCAGATAGATGTGGTGTCAAAATTATGGCCTTGAGCTACAGTCATACAAATAGCACATAGGTGCCAACACCCTAAATATGGAGGTAATAATAAGGGATCTATGGACACATGTGGATAGTCATCTCTACTTCCAGAAACACATTCACAAAGTGGTTAGAAAATCATGATATGTGTTCCCACAAATTTCCAAGGTCTTTGCATGTAGGTCAAAGGAGGTTCCCTTTACTCATCAGTCATCAGACCCATCAGAGAGTATCACGGGACACTTGCGATGAATCTGACTAGGCATCTTCAGCAGCTGGAAAGACCACTGAAGTACTTCAACAAGAGGATTACTGGCCTCAAACAGTTGCCCCATGCAACAAGACTGAATTTAACTCAATCTGTACTCTGTTGCATACTGTCTACTCAGGCGATCTCTGTCCAACAGACAGGTCCATGTCCAATGCAGAACTGATGTACATGTGCTATCTGAAGTAAACCCAAGCTCACTGTGCCACATGCTCTAGGGATATCATCATCACAACAATAAATAGAACATGTTGGAGGCATGTATTACCAACTCACAGACTTCCCTTGCTTTGGAACAGGCTCCCAACCTACATTAAGCTGAGTCCCTAACTGACAATCTTCCAGAGGCGCCTTGATGAGTGTATGTGAAACTGAACTGTCACACCATGGATTACTTCATCAGCTCTACTACACAGAGGCCTAGGGAACTAACCCCATGTGTGGTGATAGCTGCACACTCTGGACATACTAATTTATGCCTTCAGGCAGATAGCCTATTGCCTACCTATGTACCTATATATATATATATATATATATATATATATATATATATAGGGGGAACACAGTATAATAAGCCAAAGAAGGATGGGCAGAGATGTGTGTAAGAGAGTGACCATAACAGGGAGCCTTCCAGGACTGTCCCAACTAGCACACATCCCAATGGCACAAAAGACATGAGGTGCACATCTCACCCACTGTACATAACAGCCACCAGCATCTGTAAGAATTGCAGTGTATGTGGTCCATGTGCCTGCTGTACAACATGACTGTACAATGAAGTACACATCTACTATCTGTAGACATGTACCTGTCACATAGGTTCATAGGTATGTAGTAGATATCTTCACAAAGGCATATATTAGCCTAGGCAAGTTGTGCAGGTTTCACCACCCCATTAGGTAGTCTCCCAAGCCCTAGTTCTAATAGTCAGTACCCTAAGCCCCTTTCTAGTGGGACTGCTGATGTGATGCCTGGCGTGAATTGTCTGTTTCCCATCTACTCATCAAGGTTCCTATTGACGAATGTCAGCAAGGGGCTCTGACTGATGTATATTGGGACTCTGTTCCACAGTAAGGCAAGTGTCAGGGATGGTACTCTATCCCACCAGCATGTTGTATTCATTGTTGTGATGAGGTTCATATCCCTGGAGTGTGTAGTGTGACTCAATTTTGTTTTCCGTAGATGGAGCATGTTCAACAGTTATGTGTTGGACATGGCTCTGTATGTTAGGCAGAGTGTGCCTCTGAGTAGGTGGTATGCAACGAAGAACAGATTTAGTTTTACCAGTTGTGTTGCATAACACAACTGTTTGAGGCCAGTAATCCTCTTGGTGAGGTACCTCTGTGGTCTCTACAGCTGCAGGATATCCTTAGTTGAGTACATTCAAAATGGTGCATTGTACTCAATGATGGGTCTGATGACTTAAGAGTAGAGGGCCACCACTACCTCTTTTGATCCTGATGCAAACCTTTTGTTGATTAGGTGGGCCACATAGGATTTCCAAATCACTTTGGCAACATGGTTGCCAAAGGAAAAATGACTATCTACTTGTGTCCCCAGATCCCTTATTACCTTGTCAGTTTTAAGGGGGTAACACCTATGTGGTAGTTTGTGGGTACTTTGTTTTCACCAAAGGGGATTACTATGAATTCTTCCACATTGAGCTTGAGGCCATGATTCTGACACCACACATCTGTCTCATAGAGTCCCTTCTGGAGAATATTTGTGTCATCCGGGGAATCTATTATGGCAAACACTTTACAGTTCTCAGCAAACTTAGTCAACCACAACCCTCCTGTGTTTGCATGTACTTTTGAGAAGTCTATACAAACAGGAGAGACCCCAAGACTGAACCCCGGGGGACACCAGTTGTTACTGGTGTAGAGTGTGACATGTAGCCAGCAACTCTTAATTTGTGGGATCTACCTGTGAGCCAATTTGCAATCCATCTTGTGATGTATGGATTCATGCCCAGGTTGGTGAGTTCATCTATGATACCTGACTGGGGAATGGTGTCAAAGGCCTTAGTGAGGTATAGGTAGGCTGTGTGGAGCTCATTTCAATCATCTGTAGCCTGGGTAACTGTCTTAAAGAAATCCACCCAGTTCAGGAGGTGTGATCTGCATTTGACAAAGCCAAACTGGGTGTGCTCAACTATGTGAAGGTTCCCAATGTCTTTATTGTTGACTTCCATTATGATTGGCTCCATTGCCTTGCAGATCAGACTCGTCAGGTTCATAGAGTGAATGCCAAGGGTTTTTTGTGTCCCCACCCCTGTGGAGTGGGAAGAATGTTGCTGTGCAACATTCTATGGGTACATATCTTGTAGAGAGCATGTAGAGAGAGGTATAAGTATCCTTGATGAATATGGATACATCCCCACCCTATGTGCTATGATCCAGGTTCAGATGCTAGAAGGTATGGAATGAGTAGTATCCTGGTAGTGCTGATGTGCTCTCTGGAGCCTTGCACAGATATCAATATTCTCCACACTGAGAAGTGCCTCGAGTGTGCACATCTGGAGGCTGAGACTTGTGGCAATGAGTAGCATTTAGCTCACTTTGTGGTTATTTGTGTTGGTTATGGGGTTTGGTTTGTCCTGAGTGACCGGTGTTCCACACCTGAAGTCAATGCTTCATTGGCCCGATATGACCATAAGCTAATTACCCTACATATCCACATTCTGCCCCCAACCCCATTAAGGAAACCATGTTAAAAAATATCTCAAAAGACAACTTCATGATTCTTAAGACAGAAGTGGTGAACTTCAGGACACCTGTGCAGATGGACAATATAGTCACAACTACTAAATCCTACATATTGCACTTTATAAGCACTTACATGAGTGCATGGATCGTGCTATCCCAAACAGAACCAAGACGCTATCCTCTAAGAAAAGGAAGCCAATCTGGTGGTCCTCTGCCATAAACAAACTGCACAACAGAAGGAAGAAACTGTTGCAAAAGAGGGTAAAACCCATGAGTGGAGGAGCTCCCTGGTCAGCCTCAGTAAGAAGCTGTGATGCCTGATAAAATCCTCCAAAGCTAGTTATGAAAACAAAATCGCCACTGAGTCTAAAGACAACCACAAAGCATTCTATAGTTATGTCAAGAATCACAATGGCAACACTCAGATCTGCTCTGAGTTACAGCACAATGGCACTAAATATACAGACCCAACTGATATTGTCAACATCCTGGCAGATAGGATCAGTGCTAACTTTACCCCCTCTCACCCATGAAAGAGCCCATCTCTATACTGGAAGAATGCAAAGTTGCTGTCATCATGGCTGCACAGGTGAAAACCACTCTCCAAAGCCAGGAACACAGCATCCATGGGACCAGATAACATCCCAGGCTGCGTTCTACACAAACTACAGAATGAACTGGCACCACACCTAAGTACCATGTTCAATCATAGCCTCACCTCAGGCTTTGTGCCTGCTGAATGGCACACAGCGATGGTTATCCCACTACACAAGGGGGGAGCCACCACAGACCCTGGAAACTAGTGCTCCAATAGCCTGATGAGCCTGGTCTGCAAGGCCATGGAATGTATCATCATGGAACTTATAAACAAAGACATTGGCAATCTCCAAACTCTGGACCACAACCATTTCAGGTTTGTAAGAGGCAGATCATGTCTCCTAAACCTGATAGACTTCTTCGAAGCAGTCATCAAAGCCGTAGACAAGGGTAAGGTGGTTCACACAGTCTATCTAGATCTTGCCAAGTCTTTTGACATAATCCCCCACTCTGGAATTATAGATAAACTCTCTAAACTAGGTATAAATCCCTATGTCACAAGATGGGTTGCCAACTGGCTCACTGACAGAACCCAGATTGTGAAAGTAGCAGACTCCAAGTCCGACTTCAGACCAGTGACAAGTGGAGTACCACAGGGTTCAGTCCTGTGTTCTGTCCTGTTTGGTATCTACTTCCCTGAAGTACAGGCTAACACAAAAGGTCTTTGGCTAATGAAGTTCCCAGATGACTGCAAACTAGGAGCCATAATCGAAACTACTAACGATGTGGACATCCTACAAAAGGGCCTCACTGAGACAGATGCCTGGTGTCAAAGCCATGGCCTCAAGCTCAAAGCCAAAAAGTGCATTGTCATCCCCTTTGGTAAAAACTCTGTACCCATGAACTACAACATAGGCAGTAGTATACTTAACACTGAAAGTGTGATAAGAGACTTTGGGACACAGGTGGTCAGTAGACTCTCCTTTGATAATCACATCACCACAGTAGTCAGGAAATCCTTCGATGTGGCACACCTCATCACAAAAGGTTTCTCATGCAGAAAAAAAGAGGTCATTGTTCCCCTCTACTCATCACTCATTAGATCCATTATAGAGTACAATGCTCCTTTTGGTATGTACCTCACAAGACATCTACAACAACTGGAAAGTCCACAGAAATACCTCACAAAGAGGATTAGCAGCCTCAAATACATGCCCTATACAGACCATCTCAAAACACTCCAGCTTTACTCTGTCGCATATCGCCTACTCAGAGGTGATCTCTGCCTAACATACAAAGCTATGTCAAACACAGAGCTGTTGGACATGCTCCACTTAAAGAAATCCCAATCTCTCTGAGCTTTGGCCTCAAAACCCGCACCGAAATACAAAAGGAGTGGGTGTATCCATTTTCATAAAGGATACCCACACCTCCAGGTTAGTGGCACAGCACGAGGCCTTGGAGACCATTCAAGTGCAACTAACAGTGAGCAAAGCTGCTTATCAGATCGTAGCCTGCTACAGATTACCTACCTTGTCTCAGGACCCTCACTCAGCATTCCTGAGAACACTGGAAAATATAAAGGTCCTACCAAACACCATGATATTAGGAGATTTCAACTACCCAAACATTGACTCAGAGAACTTCTCAAGTACAAACTCCTTTGCCCAATTCTTTCTAGAGTTTATAAACTCAAACATCCTGGAACAGCCGGTCACCATGCCCACTAGAGGTGACAACATACTGGACCTGATCATCACCAACATGGGGGGATCAGTGTTCCACACCAGAGGTAAACCCCTTGCTGGTAAGATCAAATCATAAAGTAATCACACTGGACATCCACATCCTGACCACACCCCCAGTCAAGGAAACCACTGTGAAAAACGTTTTCAAAAGCAAACTTCACACTTCTCAAGACCGAAGTGGAAAGTTTCAAAGCCCACTTGCTACAGGATAATGCTATCCAATCCACAGAATCCTTTACAAGTGCATTATACGAGCATCTACAGGGATGCATGGATCGAGCCATCCCGAGTAAAACCAAGACTCACTCCTCCAAAAAGAGGAAACCAGTCTGGTGGTCCTTGGTCATAAATAAGCTATACAACAGAAGGAGGAAACTACTACATGATAGAGTAAAATTCCAAAACTACGATCACTCATAAAATCATCCAAGGCCATTTTCTAAAGAAAAATTGCCAAGGAATCTAAAGATAACCACAAAGCCTTCTTTAGCTATATCAAACATTTAGGTGGCAACTCTCAGATATGCTTTGAGCTACTGCAAAATGGCAAAAAATACACTGACCCAACTGACATTGCAAACATCCTGGCGGACAAGTTTAGTGCAAACTTCACCCCCCCCACCCCCAAAAGGGCCTGTGTCCATCCCAGAAAAATGCAGAGCCCCAGATATCATGGACATGCAGGTAAAAACAGCCCTCTCCAAAGCTAAGAACACAGCATCAATGGGACCGGATGGTGTCCCAGGCTGCGTCTTACACGAGCTCCAAAAGGAACTAAACCCTCACCTAAATTCACTGTTCAGACTCAGCCTTATCACAGGCTATGTACCAAAGAATGGCGTACAGCAACAGTCACCCCACTCCACAAAGGTGGTGCCACAACAGAACCTGGGAACTATCGCCCTATAAGCTTCACCAGCCTGGTCTGCAAAGCTATGGAGCGAATTATCATGGAACTCATAAACAGAGACATTGGGAAGCTCCAGACACTGGACCCTACCCAATTCGGCTTTGTTAAAGGCAGATCCTGCCTCCTAACCCTAGTTGACTTCTTTGAAACAGTTACCAAGGCCATAGATGAAGGGAAGGTAGTCCACACAGCCTACCTGGACCTCATTAAGGCCTTCGACACCATTCCCCACTCTGGCCTCATAGATAAGCTTACCAGCTTGAACATTAACCCCTATGTCACGAGATGGGTGGCCAACTGGCTCACGGATAGAACACACATGGTCAGAGTTGCATGTGCCATGTCCAACTCTAAACCAGTCACAAGTGGCATCACACAGGTCTCGGTCCTGGGACCCCTTCTGTTCAGTATATACTTTGCTGAGGTACAGGCAAGCATGGGAGGACTATGGCTGACCAAGTTCGCAGATGACTGCAAACTGGGGGCCATAATCGACTCTCTGGCTGACACAGACATCCTCCAGAAGGGTCTTACAGAGATAGATACCTGGTGTCAAAACCATGGCCTCAAGCTGAATGCCAAAAAATGCATAGTCATCCCCTTTGGAAAAAACAAAGTGCCCACGAATTACCACATAGGTGGTAATCCACTAGGTACGGAAAATATAATTAGGGACCTGGGGACCCAGGTAGATAGTAACCTCTCCTTTGATAATCACATTGCCAAAGTGGTTACATATTCCTTCTATGTAGCCCACCTAATCACAAAAGGGTTCACCTCTAGATCAAGAGAGGTCATTGTGCCCCTCTACTCATCACTCATTAGGCCCATAATAGAGTACAATGCCCCATTTGGTATGTACCTTAATTGGCACATGCAACAGCTGGTAAGACCACAGAAGTACTTCTCAAAGAGATGCCCTATGCAACTCGACTAAAGAAACTCCAGCTCTACTTGGTTGCTTACTGCCTGCTCAGAGGTGATCTATGCCTGATGTATAAGGCCATGTCCAACCCTGATTAATGGACATGCTCCACCTCAAGAAAAAACAAATCTCTTAGAGCCACACAATCCAGTGAATTAAACCTCAGCAAAGCAATAAACAGGACATGCTGGAGGGATAGATTCCTGTCCCAGAGACTTCCCTCGCTCTGGAACAGAATCCCAGTTGATGTTAGGCAGAGCCCCTCTCAGACTCTCTTCAAGAGGAATCTTGACAAGTGGATGGGAAATTGTAAATTTACCCCTGGGATCACTTCAGTGGCCCTGCTAGACAGAGGCCCAGGAAACGAATTTAAAAGGGAGGCGAAAGCCAACGCATTCTGGCTAGGCTTATAAATGCCCTTGGGCAGATAGCCTAGTACTTACATATGAACCTATGAACCTACCCACTCTAGGGACCTAAACCATGTCACCACAATAAATAGAAATTGCCGGAGGGATAGATTCTCGTCCCAGAGACTTCACATACTCCAGAATAAACTACCTATCTATATCAAACAAAGCTCCTCATTAGCACTCTTCAAGAAAAATCTTAATGATTGGATGGGAAATAGGAAATTCACCCTGGGGATCACTTCTGTGTCTCTGCTTGACAGTGGCACAGGAAAATAAATTTCTTGGGTGGCAAAAGCCAGTGTACCTTTTTGGCTGGGCTTGTATAGGCCCCAGGGCTGATAGCCTAGAGCCTTGCCTAAAAAAAGGTAATATGGGGACAGCAAGAGCCTTGGCCAGTATTCAGAAGCATAGGGGTGACAGATGCAAGCCATCTGTAGCGAAGCAACAAAGCTTGTTTATCATGTCATCACAGGCAGACAGAGACTGGATCCCCTTTGAATGACACCAGAAGCTCAGCCAATTGTTGAAGTTTATCATCTTTCTGTTATATTGCAGTATCATGTAGGTGAAGGTAAGATGCTACTCAAGGTCTGACCCTGTGTGTGCCAGCATGTGGTGCATCAACCCATATATGATATGGTCATGGCCTACGCATACAATACACTCACAATACACCTGGTATGATAAGCCTGCTGTGGTTAGCAAATGTGAAAAAAACCTTTGTGCAGACTGTCAGCAAGTAATGTCTGTATTGCATCCTGTAACTCCATATTGCTTGCTGAAGTGTAAAGAACTACTTAGTTTCGATTAAGAACACCGCACTTGCCAACTGTGTGTGTGTGTGTGTGTGTGTGTGTGTGTGTGTGTGTGTGTGTGTGTGTGTGTGTGTGTGTGTGTGTGTGTGTCTCCCTGGGGAGGAGCAACCTTTTTGGAGACTACTCACTTACCTTAAAAGTGGTATACTCATCTTTGTCAAGTCTCATGATGTCACCATCCTACAAATATACCTGTGGAAAAGAGGAATCCTAGTAATGGGTATAGTGCATTGTGTAAATGTTAAGTGCTGTGCTATCATAATGTAGCTAGAGTGGAGTTTGAATCCTGCACATGTCAACTGTGTATGTGTGCGTGTCTTCCTGTGGAGGAGCAACCTTTTTGGAGAATACTCACACCCCTTAAAAGTGGTATACTCATCTTTGTCAAGTCTGATGATATTACCAACCTACAAATATACCTGTGGAAAGATAAAGTCAAATAATGTGTACAGCGCGTCATGTAAATGCGTACTGCTTTAGTGTCATAATATAGTTAAGTAGGGGTCTGAATCCTGCACTTGCCAACTGTGTGAGTGGGTGTGTCTCCCTGAGGAGTAGCAGCCTTTTTGGAGACTACTCACACCCCTTAAAAGTGGTATACTCATCTTTGTCAAGTCTGATGATGTCACCGACCTACAAATATACCTGTGGAAAGGTGCTTTTCTAATAATGTGTATGGCGTGTCATGTAAATGCATACTGCTATAGTATCTTTATGTACCTTAGGTAGGGGGTTGAATCCTGTACTTGTCAACTGTGTGAGTGTGTGTCTCCCTGGGAAGAAGCAGCCTTTTTGGAGACTACTCACATCCCTTAAAAGTGGTATACTCATCTTTGTCAAGTCTGATGATGTCACCAACCTACAAATATACCTGTGGAAAGATAAAATCCCAATTATGTGTATAGTGCGGTGTGTAAATGCGCACTGCTGTAGTATCATAATGTAATTAGGTAGTGGTTTAAATCCTGCACTTGTCAAGTGGGTGTGTGTGTGCCCTCCTGGGGAGGAGCAACCTTTTCCGCACTACTCACACCCCTTAAATGTGGTATAATCATCTTTGTCAAGTCTGATGATGTCACCAACCTACAAATATACCTGTGGAAAGGGAAAATGCCAAAAATGTGTATAGTGTGTCGTGTAAATGTGCACTGCTGCTGTATCATAATGTAATTAAATAGGGGTCTAAATCCTGTACTTGCCAACTGTGTGTGTGTCTCCCTGGGGAGAGCAACCATTTTGGAGACTACTCACACACCTTAAAAGTGGTATACTCATCTTTGTCAAGTCTGATGATGTCACCAACCTACAAATATACCTGTGGAAAAGTGAAATCCCAAGAATGTATATAGCGCCTTGTGTAAATGTGTACTGCTGTAGTATCAAAATGTAGTGTAGTAGGGGTTTGGATCCTGCACTTGCCAACTGTGTTTGAGTGTGTGTGTTTTTCCCTGGGGAGGAGCAGCCTTTTTGGAGACTACTCACACCCCTTAAAAGTGGTATACTCAACTTTGTCAAGTCTGATGATGTCACCAACCTACAAATATACCTGTGGAAAGGTGAAATCCCAGTAATGTGAATAGTGTGTCATGTAAATGTGTACTGCTATAGTATCATAATGTAGTTAAGTAGGGATTTGAATCCTGAAGCCTACTGTGTGTGTGTGTCTACCTGGAAAGGCGCACCTTTTTTGGAGACTACTCACACCCCTTAAAAGTGGTATACTCATCTTTGTCAAGTCTGATGATGTCACCAACCTACAAATATACCTGTGGAAAGATGAAATTCTGGTAATGTGTCTAGCATGTTATGTAAATGCATACTGCTGTAATATCATATTGAAGTTAACTAGGGGTTTGAATCCTGCACTTGCCTACTTTGTGTATGTCTCCCTGGAAAAGCGCAACCTTTTTGGAGACTACTCACACCCCTTAAAAGTGGTATACTCATCTTTGTCACGTCTGATGATGTCACCAACCTACAAATACACCTGTGGAAAAATGAAACCCCAATAATGTGTATAGCACGTTGTGTAAATGCATACTACTGCATTGTCATAGTGCTCTTAGGAACGAGTTCGAAAGTCGCATTTGCTGACTGTGTGTGTGACTGTGCTCCAGGTGTGTGACACCATTCGCCAGTATGGAGTAGATTTTGATTTTTCTAGTGTATGACATATCACAATGACAACTGTATGTGCATTACACATGTAAGCTAGCTGTGGGGCAAATCCATATACATACATGTGACCTCAAGTATTTCATAGGTGGGTACTCTTCTTTCTCCATGAATGCATGTGTTATCTTTGCAGAGCATGCTGGCGCTTTCCAGACCTCAGGTCACTTCTGTCTGCTTGTGACAAGCTTAGCCACTGCAGTGATCCCTTGGCTACGTCTTCCATTTCACATCCACTCATCACGGTTTCTATTGAAGAGTGTGAGTGAGGTTTTATGCTTGAGGTATATTTGAAACCTGTTCCAAAGCAAGCAAAGTCTGGCAAAGATGACTAATCATTATAGGTGTGCAACAACCTCTGTGGATCTGCATGCAAACCCTTTATTGCGTATGTGCACCACAGAGGGATTTCCAAAACCCTTTGGTAATGTGATCATCAAAAGAGAGATGACTTAACACATGGCTCTATGTATACATTAGTACCTGTTCCACATTTTGGGGGCTACTACCTATATGGTACTCTGGGGATACTTTGTTTTCTAAAAGTGGATAACTATACTTTCTTAGGCTTATAGCTTTACAGCATGAGTTTGACACCAGGTATCTGTCTGTATGATACCCTTTTGGAGGATGTGTGTGTCATCTGGAGAATAAAGTATATCCCACAGTATGCATTGTCATCAAACGTGGGCAGACATATCCCTACTGTGTTTGCTTGTACCTTAGAAAGCTATATGCCAAACAGGAGTGGTCCCAGGACTGAGTGCAGGTGAATACCACATGTTACTGACATAGAATAGTACATGGAGGCTGCAAATGTTACCGTGTATCCTACATCTGTGCGTCAGTTGTTAAGCCATCATCTAACAATCGTTTATGGTCAGTCTGTTGAGGTTATGTATAATACCAGCATGTGGGATGGGTATGAATTACTGGTGAGCTATAGCTTGGCTGTGTTGACCTACCCTCCCTCACCTATAGCCTTGTTGACTGGCTTGAAGTCTACTAGGTGTAGGAGCCATGATCTGGCCTTTAGAGAACCTAAATGGGTATGGTGCAGTGTTTGAAGGTTCATAATGTCTCTGTTTATGAGTTCCATAATGCTGTGCTCCATAGACTTCCAGATAACAATGGTCTGGCTTATAGGGTGAGAGTTTCCAGGACCTGTTGTAGTTCTACCCTTAATCAATTTATGTTAACATTTGCACTGGGTATGATGAGGGTGGACAGGTTTAAGAATAAGTATATTAGAGGGTCAGGCCAGGTTTTAAGGTTAGTAGACCATGCCAGATAGGCAGGATTAAGTTGGTTTGTACATGTGCTGAGGAGGGATGCAGAGTATATTGTGAAATAGATGCTAAGGATGAAGCCGCCAGGTAACAGGAAAAGAGGAATGCCTAAGATGAGGTTTATGGCTGTGGTGAGTGAGGACATGCAGGTGGATGGTGTGATAGCGCAAGATGCAGAGGCCAGGAAGAAATGATGTACTGTGGCAACCCCTAATGGGAGCATCCAAAAGGAGAAAAAGAAGAAGACGTTGTAGCTCAACCCTTGTGGACTGTGAACACCATTACCGTGTGTAATTCCACAACTATGAAACTTGTATAGAGGCTGCATCTGGACAGAGCGTTTAGGTGAGTGGTGACTTCATATGTCAGCTTGTGTATGACAGCCAGGGACACTGTCCAGTACCATTGCCACTGTGGTGTGTACTTTGTTAAAGAGATGTTTTAACTAGAGTGTCTGTGAATCATCAGGTTTTACATTCTTCAGGTCTGGAAATGTGGCCCTTGTGTAATGACAGGGTGGTGAAATCCACCATCAAGCTGTCTGACAAGGAATTGGTAATGTCAGTCAGATAAGTGTACTTTGTGACCATTTACATTAACTGTGACCCAATCTGAGATTTCTCCTGTAGATTATGAACAACACTGAAGAAAGCTTTAGTGTTGTCTTTGGAATCCTTGCCATTTTGTATTTTAAAGCTTGCCTTGTATGTTTATTGAGGGATTGTATTTTCCCAATGATACTGACCAGAGAGGTTATCCCTTCTTGGTATGTAACTCTTTTGGTACAACTTCACACCTTTTATTATATATTTAGTTTATGGCAGGGGTCCATGAGACTAATGCACTTTTACTGTATAAGTGAGAATTTCTTGTGTTTGTGATAGCACGGTCCATGCAACCCTGTAGGTGAACAGTATGCATTAATAAAGGATTATGCAGCTGGGACAGTGTTAACCTTAGTAATGCAAACCAATGACAGATAGCAACAACAGTATCACCCACAGCACAGTATCAACCCGTGTCATACACACACATGTGTATGCAAGTTCTAAAATGTGTGTAGTACAATGCATACTGGCCACCAATAGAAAGTATGGAGTGTTAACACTGGCCAGTACAGGGCATTTCACCCTGCCCATGTGTCCAATATGCACGTACATGCAGACAGTGCACCTCCACCATGTTCACAAATGTGCACCTGCAGACCTGTGCTGCACACACCCCACACTTATTCTCCACTGTATAACACATGCTGACACAACTACACACATCAGTCAAGTGGCACATGGGCAAACAAAACACAATTGAAATAAACACTGGTGGAAACAATACAACATTGCTAATTACAGCTTTAATGCATCATGCCTGCTCAGCTACACCTTCAAGGATATCATTACACTTTACTGCTGACAACATGCTACACATTCAACCATTGCTATACTTTATTAAAGTCACTCTGTGCATCAGCACCATGTTAGCCTGTCCCTGCATCAATGTTACAGATGACAGGAGGTGGCACAGGTTTCATCATATGCACAGGGTGTGTTGTTGGTTTGCCAGAGGCCTACACTGAGCCATACAATCGACATGTGTGTTTAAGTGTGTGTGTTTGAGGGCCATGAGTACTGTTATGAGTCAATGTTGATGTAATGTATGCGGGTATGTGTTTGTCCTAGGTTTCTGGTTTATGTGTGTGTGTCTGCATGCACACAGTTCCACCATGTGGCTGCCATATACAGGGATTTGTGAGACAGCTACAGACTGTATCTGGCAGGCTTTACAGATCACCATCTTTGGCCATGGATACGGAACCTGTGCCTGGCAGGGGTGCTACAGACAGTATCAGGTACTAATCCAAACTGGGTACTATCCAAAGAGGTTGACATATGTCTACTGCATCCAAGTCCGTGCTGGGACTGGCCAGAGCCACGTGCATGTGGTCTTCTAGGATGGTCTATGGACAGACCACCCCAACATTGCTGGGGATGGTACTGGCACTACGGGAGCAGTTGTGACTTGCTGGACGTCCATGGCGACCTCCAGCTGCTGATGTTGCTGGCATACGTCCCCGTTGACATCTCAACCATCCTGCACTGTCCTGACACATGGACATGACATTGTGGAGGACATCCAATGTCTCACCCCAACGTCTATCAATGACCTCAGTGTAATTACGTATGGCACCTGCTAGGTCATGGATACTGTCATTTACAGAGGTGTTATGAGCCCTCTTTTCCCTTAGTGCCTGTCTGGTGTACCGCTCCATTTGTGTCTGTGCCTCTATGACAGCCTGGAACATGTGTGTGGTAGAAAGAGGTGTGGCACGTCTACCAGGGGCATGATGACCAGCAGTGCTCTGATGAAAACCCATGGGCATCTGCCTATGTGGTATCATCCCAGACATCTGGCTATGGCTGCTGTGTCCTGATACATGTGCCATAGATACCACACTGTCCTGGCCAGTGCCAACCGTACACTGTCCCTCAGCTAAGGGCAATGGTGATGATGGATGTACAGGCAGTATGACTGTGTGCATGGATGGGGTGGAGACTTGTGTACTGTCAATTGGTGGCCCAACAACAGACCTTGACAAACCTGCCTGTGCCTCAACACACCTATCCTCATGAACACTGTCTGTCCCAGTGACATCAGGTTCCCTGCTGTACTGGACCAGCCCCACCTCGGCACCTGTAAGAGGAAAACAGGAATCACACTTTAAGACCTGAACATGATGTCAGACCACATGCACACATGCACACATGCGCACATGCGCACATGCACACATGTGAACATGCGCACATGCACACATGCACACACACAAAAATACACTCCTCCCTAAAGCAGACACATACAACACCAGCAATCCCAGAACATACACAATAGCAGGTGATGGTGAGGTACAATATCACAAGCAAACAGTCATAACACACATGTCAGCATGCAGGACATGTGTTGCTCAACAGCATGCAGTGCAAGTGTAGACAGTCCTTGTTACTAACAGTATACATGGCTTTGATGCATGTGTTTTGTTATTAGGTAATGGACCTCCCCCTGAACACAATGCATACATGGATACAACATTGCTGTGCAGGTATTCAAAACTCAATAGCATCACTAGACATATATGTGTCAGTTGTGTAAATGGTGATTGGCATGCATATTGTTTAGAGGTGCATATGTGTGCACACATGCAACATTAAGGTGTATAACAAGGTGTATAGCAATGAAAGCTATGTAGTACTGTGGTTACAATAACTGGATGGGGTATAGTACCATAGGCCATCATCATGAAGCATCATGTGGTCACTCAAGGCTACAAATGTTTCCCAAACCAGCACTACTCATGCTGTACCGGAACTGTTCTACCTTGGCTACATTCACCATTTCACAAACAGTTGTTACATGAGTTTGTAAGGAAGCCAATAAGGAACATTCCCTGACATGAATGTGCAGTGCGTTGCAGAGTGTTTAAATGCCTCATGATAGGCCTCTACCCCTCAGGTATATTATGTGTAATGTGTGGATGAGATTTTGGATACTGGAGTGTGTCTTTACAGAGGGTTTGGGAATCCTTTATGTGTAGCATGTTAAAATGCTCTGTGTATGACATAGATGTGTATGTTATGTGCATGTTGAGTATCAACTGTGCCTATCCAATGGTCACTACAGTCTAGCCACATTTGTTTGAGATGGCCCTGGGTATTGCATGTGTTTGGGGCAGCTAATCACATTAGTGAGATGTTCATGGTCTTACACCAAACATGCACAGCATGCATTATGGGTAGGTGTGTTACATGTGTACATGGCCTACACCTTAACTATGACATGCACTTTTTATTTACAATAATAAATGTAGAACACACTCACCAGCATCTGTTCGCTGCCTTGATGTCACCCCAGAGGGACCTACATAGAGATGAGACAGTTTGTCAGTGGCCACAACTGTGGCATTGTTACTGTGTGTTTGCAATCTTACAGTACAACAACAGTTTACATTCACAGGGCTACATTTTATGTTCCAAATGATCAGTATTGCACAACAACAGGCTCCACATCTTTTAACGACACACTGCACATCTCACATATGCATGATCTACCAATACATATAACAGTAGTCTACAGATATGCCATGTTACCTGCATGCTCCATGTGTGCTTGCTCGGTGGCTCCAACCTCCATCATGGTGTATGTCTGCTGCTGATGTTGTTGGACAGGTGCCACCAGGCTCAGGAGCAACTCCTCCACTCTGGTGTGTGGGGGTGGATATTAACACCACCTCCTGTTGCAAGCTGTTGTCTCCGCACATCAGCAGCATGCTGACGGACATGTCTGAGAAGATCACTGCAGTGGTGGCGTATCTGATCATATGTCCGGTTATGCATGCCTACTTCATTTACCCTGTGGACAACATCTTGCCACATTGCAGTACACTCCTGCTGGTCCTGGCTGGTTCGTGAGAACATGAGACTGTAGTGCTGAATCATACTGGTAGTAATAATGTCATCTTCAGCACTACTGCAAGTGGGGTTCCTGTGATGTGCCATGATCCCTGGAAGACATAAATATGAAAATATGTCTGAGCAAGTCGTATGGCACATTTAACATTATACAGTACAGATATCACTGAACTGCCATATATAGCAACATATTAGCTAACCAAGAGTGAAACACTTTAACTGCCACTTATTACTGCTCACCCCACAACTGCTTGGAAGTGCTTGGCTCACTCTCAATCTAATGAACCATGTTCTGCACAGCAACAAAATAAAATCACTATATAAGACTATACAAGAGTACCTGGCACACTGTATGCAACACGATGCACCACCTAGCCACAGCAGATATACATCAAGCTGATGTGTAAAGAAATATATCATCCATCACAATGAGTGTAAGATCCAGTAAACATATTACTATTATACCACACAACTTGTTAATGGCAAACCCATGTCCAAAATATGTGCACAATTGGGAATATAGGTTGCATACTGCTGTAGTACACTATGAATGTTGCTAAATACGCAGTTATATGTTTTACCACACATATGTCAAAGGACATGTTACAGACATACCCACACACACATCAGACATAATTACAGGACACAAAAGTATGGCATCCCAGATAAGCTTTCAGTGTGTACTATACAGTACTGTGTGTCAGTACTTACACAACCTTAATCTTGAGAAATCTAATCTGTGATGAATACAGGGACCACACAAAACAGTGGATGCAAGCAATGTGGACATACACCATACTTTGCTGTACAGGCCCAGAGCTGCAAGTAGTACTACAGTACACACAGGATTTGGATTCAACATCAGTACCAATCAATAATCATAGATGTAGTGCTTTAGCCTCCAATGACACACCCTAGTTAAAACCAAGGGACTTAATCACAATGTATGCAATAGCACTTTTTCTGCCTGGCAACAGAATACACAATTTTTGCTAGGATCAAAGCAAGGACCCATAATACCATGACATAAATAGTTTCCCACTAAGCTATCCCACAGATACATATCTTTGGCGTATTCACAAACACATTGACCATCATAGTCAGTTAACAGTACAGAGAATGTATTGCAACAAGTAGATGTAGGTGTGTATGAGTATATATAACTATATATATATATATATATATATATATATATATATATATATATACACACATATACCCACCCATTGGTGTACATATCCATATATATGTAGGCACATACACATTTCACCTTTCATAGTGAGAATATCAATTATACAAAGGATGTGAGGTGTACAGTAATGTAATAAAATTGCACAGTCTTGGGATAAATGCACTGAAGGTGTTCACAGCCCAGGTAGCTTTAGCAGGCCTCACTGGCTTCAACATTGCCAACTGAACAAACCACCCACAGTGTTTAACCACCACATGTCATATACCAGCACTGTATGCTGTCTTGTTTGTCACACACTAAAACCTACATACAAATGTGTGCATACTAACCTTCACCAGCATATATATCTCCACCCTTCACAAACAGTTGCAATATATCCCCTGCTCTATGCACATATACAGATGTGAATATATATGACACATATATATTTCTCCACACTGTTGCAAGTCTCTGGACCTCACAGCTGAACTGTTGAGCCTTGCTGCAACACAAACAGGTGTCACGTATGTACACACACTAACATTGGGGTGGGTATATATGGCTACAAATGCTAGATAAGCATACTAGGCTGCTACAGCAGTTGCCAATGCTAAGCTACACTTTAATATGACTATCATGCATGTGTTGTTCTGTCACACCCATGTTTGTATATTGTCAGCGCTAATCCCCCCAACAGCCATTCGCCACACTACTGTACAGAACACAGATAACATAGATCAGACCTTTGACATTTAATGCTGAGCTACACATTTCACAGGTATGTCCCACTGCCCACAGGTACACACTGTATTGTCCATAGCAGTAGTTAAGCAGAACATCTATGCATAAATAAGTACTGCTGCCACATATGAATGGTTCACATTATGTAGACCATTATTCAATAACATCTACTACATGCCACTAAATACATATGTGTCACATACCTTTCCTTTGTATGATTTGGTAATATTTATTTTTCATTTTTCTTTTTCCTTTTCCCTCTCCCTCTCTCTCTCTCTCTCTGTCAGTCTCTGCAATAGAGTGATTGAGTTTGTTGGCTGAGATTGCAGCCTGCTTTTGTAGGTATTTGCACATGAGCATGTGATGGCCTCTGCACCAATTAGTGACCACCACTTGCAAATTGCATGCAGCCTGCTGTGTAGTAATTGCAGTAATCACTGCCATAGCAACCCAGTACTATAAATTGCTAACTCAGGTAGGAGTGGCCCTTTTAGCTTTCCAAGATGGAGATCATCCTTGTTTGCTGTGGATATCATTGTTTAAGACAGAAGGTTGGTATAGTTCTTATATCAGAAGCCAGGGGTGTAGCCAGAGATTTACATTTTGTACTCAGACCTAATGTTGCTGCTTCCAGTACTCACTTGTCAGTGTAGAAATGTACTCACCCTTCAAAATGCTACCCCAAGATAGATGGAAAGATGTACTTTCTTTTCAACTTTTTCAATTAACTGCCATACAAAGGTAGTTGTTGAGATGTATTCCTTTGCACAAGAATTGGTTATGAACTTCTGTACTGTGAATATTCATTTACTCAGTTCTAAACAGTTTGTGTTTTTTTAGTGTTGACATTAGCACAAGCTGCTCAGAAAACTGAACACATTTCAGTACTGTGAGTATGCTTACCTACATCCTTGGTAGACCCTGCACACACAGGTATATTCTACATTTGGGTAGGAGTGCAGAAGTACAGAGAGCATAAGTATTATTATGTGAATTTTATCTTGGTGGACTTACAGGGTTGCTGTGTACATGTTAGTTTATCAAGGCAAGTAATCTGTCTGCGTAACTCCCAACTGTGGACCTATCCACATGGTAGCCAGAGAATAACCTGTTATTTTTTGTCTGTGCACCACTCAGGTATTTTCAGCAATAGAGCAATGGCATTGTTGCAGTCGGTTGCTACCAGTACATGGCTACATCCATTTGTATTTCAGTGTTGTATTCCTCCATGAGGGTATGCTTTCGGAACTTCTTCCAAAGCTATTTGCACAGTGTGTAGCAGCAGAAAGGCTGATATGCCTCTGTGTTTCTGCCCCTGACAGACTTCGCAAACACTCAGGTACATATTTGAACAGACTCAGGGAAAAGTAGAGAAAAAGCCAGGGACACTTTTAAAATGTTAGTGCCATTAAGTTGAAACATTGAGAGAATCAGAGCATATGAATTAATAAACCTTTTCTGAAGTAAAAGAAGTGTCTAACTCTTAATTATTGTTATCATTTACCACCTTTCTGGCCAAAGTCAGTAGTTTTAGGAGGGATTCAGAGGGACAGAGCTAGAATTTGTGTCAAAATCAAGGACATCCCTGAAAATTAGGGACAGTTGGGAGGTATGGCCTCTGCCCTAAACAAATATGCCAGTGTTTGTCCTGCTGTGATACTGTGTGGAGTTGTAAAGTGATGGTGTAACATTATTTCCTGCTAGAATGGCTGCTTCTCTTATCACAGTCATGTAATGTAATCCCACAACAACTGTTGGTAAAGATCCACAGAACAAGTTGTGTGGTATGGCATTCCTATTTTTCCTTTACATTCACTCATTCTGATGCATGATATATTTATTTCAGCACCAAATTGCTGTATGTCTACTGTGGCTTAGTGGTACTTCATGCAGTGTAGTGTGTACAAGGTCCAGGGTTCAAAACTGACAGAGGTGTTTTATTTTGCTGCTGAGCAGGACAAGGGCCCTCACATACAGAGTGACTAAGGCACTTTTAAACAGTTGTAAGTGGGTTTGTGCAATGCTTAGTTAAGCGCAAACAAGCGCACACTCGCACAAACCTGCTAAATACTGCTTAATGGTGCTTACTCCCGCTAACCCCGTGCTCATTTCTTTGAAAGAAAAGAAAAATGGGGGATAGGAAAGTGGTGAAAAAGGGGCACAAAGAGGGAAAGACAGTATGGAAAGTAGCTCAGGATGTGCAGGACGGATGTAGGGAAGGTCCATAGCTGCCCATTTATTTATCAGCAACAGCTGTGCATATGGAATAAATTTGGAGGTAGATATGAAACCTTCAACCCCTGAGAGAGGGGTGAGGACAACAAAGTATGTTGTAATGCCAATTCAATTACATTTTATGTGTCCAGTGGACATGTGTGCAAAATGGGCAGCTATGTATGGGGCGTAATTTTTTTTTTTGGGAACAGATTGCCCTTTTTTTTTTCAGGTGAAATTGGAATATGGGGTAGGGGAAGTAGGTATATTTGGGGAGGTATGTTGGGGAGGTAAACAGACAAGACAAACAAGATGCATTCAGGGGCGGAATATGACACATGTGGTGTGTGAACACCTTTGACGGGGAGGGATGTTTGGAAATTGCAAGCCCATGAGCCCACAGATGGAAACAGTGGGACTGAGGTCCCCACCCATGGGCAGTCACCACTGCACCTTCACAGCCCAGAGGGTGGCTGTGCTGGGGGCTGTGTAGGAGGGGCAGGCTGACCCGGGAGTTGCGCCACTCATGCCTCAAGCTGGCGTAGAGGTTTTGCAACAGAACGTTCAATCTCTCTACGCACCACAGCCCAGACAGTTCGAAGGGTGATAGGTGGCCCTCCTCCACCCACACTTGCATGGGGGGGCTGAGCCTCATCCCCTGCAGTGCTTCCACCTGAAGGTGGCACAGGGCCAATGGAGGAGGAGGTCCCAGGCTGGGCACCGGACCTGCTGGTGCCAGGTGCCATGGCCAGCTGAAGTGGGACAGGTGGGTCCGCTGGGACTGGCCTTCCCATACGAACTATGCTTTGGAGGGTTTAATAAAGATATGGGTTAGCAACAGTCAACAGCATTACCAATTAGTTATAACAGCATGCAGAAGTATTCCCATTAACCCAACACACCAGATGTTCAACAGTTGAAAAGCAAGCATAACACATGCATATATAGAACAATAGTGGACATTACAACAGCATGCAGGTTGAATTGATGGCAACAGGCCACCAATATTGTGGTATTTTAACAGGACACATGCATAGAAATAAATGCAAATATTTATAAACCAATAGGACATATGTCCCAACAAATGTTTTGAGATTAGACATACCCATTGAGGTGTGGAATTGCATTTTTTATGCACATACAGTAGGGTGGAAAAGGATAGCTCAATTAACAACTTATATATCCTTCTAGTTTTCACTACATTCCTATTAACTGCAGTTATATGTCACTTACATGTATTATTACACTACCCAATGTCCTTATATTGTGCAACTGGATTTTGCTAGATCATTATATACATGAGCTGTATCTTACATACAAACTGTCCAAGATGCAGATGTTACTACTACATATTTTGAGAGTTGCTTACACACACTACTGCTAAGATGGTACACTGACAGCTCTACTTTCATATAATTATCTAGATATGTTCAGGTAAAAATATCAGTTATATGTTAACAGCTCCCGACATTTCTGGCAGCACACTGACATTTCTGGGGAACAAAATACCAAGCAACTCATGTGCCAGATTAACCTGTACATCCTGGGCATGAACCAACAGTTGAGGGCTGTAAATATGCATAAAAGCTACTGGCACTCCCTTCATCCACGTTATATGGGCCTACCCAAGTGTGGGTTAACACTGCTTAATACAACAGTACTATTTGTAAAATGCAACAATACAAGAACATATCAAAGAAAATGACACAGATGCACTCCAGGAATTATACTTTTATTAAAGGATTATTACACCCTATTTATTGGGTTAAAACACTTTTTGAAGGCTCTCTCATTTATTTTATATAACGGTACATGCAGAATAATTACTAACCTGCCTGATGACGCAGCCTTTGCAGCCTATATTCATGGGCTTGCTGATTCACAGCCCAGACACCTGCAGCTGTGAAGTAAATGCAGTGATATTGAGACATACCTATCCATAGTATAGACAAGCATAGCAATTCTTAACTACTTAATACAATGGCTACTTACTCAGTACTGGGGCATTTGCCATCCCATGGGCCTCCTGGATCCACTGGTCCAGTTGATCCTCCTTACGTCGCTTCAGGTCAGAGTAATGGTGCCTGACCTGCTCACCAGTCTGAGGAATGCCAGTGGCACTGGTGAGATCACGAGCTAGACAGTTCCAGGCCTCCATTTTGTATTGGGTGCCCTGGTACTGGCCCTGCAGGAGTCTTTCCTCATGATTGTGGACAAGGACCCAAACCATTACTTTGGTCTCCTCAATGCCCCAGCGTTGTGCTCGAAATTGAGTGCCTTCTCTAACACCGGCCATGCTGACTGCAGAAGGGAGCTACAACCAGTTATGGCAAGTATTCCCACCTGTGGAGCTTAAATATGCCTCATTTCCCACACTTATTTGTAATTGGCCAGTTTTGAAAAAACTCAGCTGTAGGCACACCTGCTTAGCTGATGTTAGCAATGTTTAATATTCCTTTGATAAATATGTGTCTGTTGAAAGTACATGGCTATGAAATGCTGTCATGGCTTAGTGGTTATGTACTGTGACTATAGTGCACAGTATCCCGAGTTCAAGCCCTGTCACTACTTTTTATTTTTCTACTGGCCAGACCTGAATGGTTAAGGTACAGTAAAGGAGGTATGGCCAAGTTTAGCCGACTTTGCTCAACTTTGCCCGACTTTGCTCAGCGTTGCTTGATGTTGCCTGACATTGCCCGACGTTGCTCGACGTTGCCCAACGTTGTGCTAGTTATCGCGGTGCACAGCTATGCACAAACATGTTCTGGTTGCGCTAGTTGGCACGATGTGCAGATCCACACAAAGACATTGTGCTAGTTAACACAGTGTTCAGCTATGAGCAATTAAATATAAATATGCTCACTACTGGTAAAATATGCTTAGCAGTGTTTTACATTGCTTAAAATAAGTTACTCATGCATCAATATGCATAACCATTTCACCTTCCTATATATATATATATATATATATATATATATATATATATATATATATATATATATATAATTCGTTCACTACTACATATAACATTTCAATGCTTTTTACAAAACTTTAAATAATAAATGTCAGGAAATATTTTTGTATACAGATTTCCAACAGAAAATGGAACGTGCAGTGGTGGGACTCGAACTGGGAATGCCTCCTCTTTGTGTGAAGGCTCTAACCACTACGCTATTGCTATTTTGCTTAATTTGCATATATTTTTCTTATTATCCTCTTCGGTGTCTAAACTGTTAACTGTAGCTAAGCAATGGGAAAACCCGCGCAAACACGTGCAAATACAGGCAGCTATATCGGAAATGAAAAAAAAAAACATTTATTTTACTTTTTATATTTGTGCAGGGTTTATTATATGGGGGAGTGTAGTGTTAGAATGTACACATGTGAGTGGACTCGCTCATGTAACTAGACATTTCCCAAGTTTCAAAATTGCAGGGGTGTGCATTTTTGGACTGCTTGGCAGTCCGACACACCCCCTGCACTCGTCCACGCTCCATGTTAGCTTTAGAGTTGAGGCAGCGCACCCTCATTAATATGCATGGCGCGCTGCCATCTTACTCTTAGACTGGCTCTTCCATGTAAGACTAATCTAGTCTTACACAGATTAGTGAATCCTGGGGTCAGTCATTTAACTACAATATTTTCTTTGCACTACAGATAAACTTCAAAGGAAGTTACTAAAAATCTAGCCTATGAGACCAGTGAGAGACTAACCCATTTTCCCAATTGCCCCAAACTAAGCACTGTCTGGTTAGGTGACCTGCTCAAGGTGACGAAGTAGGAAAATTGAGCCAGAAGGAATCAAATCTTGGAGCACTGGAAGCAGTTCATTAACTCTACTAACTACCAGACTAAAACTCTGAAAGATTACTAAAAGAGAGTGCCTAAAAATGTTTTTATAAGTATGAATTAGTGTTAAAAACAGCCTTTGCTTGCAAAGTAAAAACAAAGCAGCTGTAATAGTTGCAAACAAATCATTTGATATAAAAAAAAATTTGTGGCCAGTATAGCAACATTGCAGTGAATTAATTTAAACTGTTTGTCAAGGGTAGCAGGTTGCTTTATTTGTAGATGTCAGCACATTTATTACTTGTTCACTGATATTCATTGTAATCTGATAGCTACACAGAGGGGATATCACAATGCAGAGTAAAGCAAAAAGACGAATTATTTCAAACTTGATCAGTTTATGACAGCATTTTAGCATTATATACACCTGTCAGGGGACTTATCTTGACTGGCTGTTGAGGGCTAAGATGAAATAAAAACAAATGTTCAGGCAAAGATTTATTTTTACAACCTAGAACAGACATAGTGACATTTTGGGACGTCACTATTGTGATTTTTTTTCATAAATTCATAAAGGTCATGTAGGGATTTTTCAAATGAATTAAACAGCTGATGTCAAAGTACAATGGTAATGACAGGGTTACATCAGAAAATGGAAAGGTAAAATTGTGACTGTAACACATTATCAACAAACAATGGCATGATTACCCAGTCACAGGACAGAACTCACAACAAACAGTATCTGCCAAAACATCTAAAACTGCAAAAAGTCACACTCCAAAGGAGCAACATTCAAAAATCATATGGCATTCTTAAACATCTGTTTTGCTGAGGTGCAAGCCATTCAGCTCTCACCCAATATAGGAGTAAGTCCCCACAACTACCAGCATCAATATTTACCAATTCTGAGCTCACATAAACATAGACAAGAGGGGTACGATGAAAAATAAAATGAAAACTTACATTTTCACTCTTCTGAGTCCTGCAAGCCAGAACTAAAAGTATAACATCTCCAAAACAGACATATCCAAAATATTGAAATGTTGACTACAGTAACCAATAACCTTTCTTTGATGACCTTTTGATCCTGTTAAACCACTAAACAATTAATTGGATTAATGACATAGCCATAACTTTGCAGTGTGGTGCTAAGACAGGCCATAGCACTGCACTGTAGTGCAATGAGCGTACACATACTGCATTCTCAAGTATAGTGATCATATGCATTGTGGTCATAGTGGCATGTAAAGCTAGTGAAAACATGCTACTGACAATGATTCATGGGCAGTGATTCTAAACTCGCTTCATTAGCATACCTGCCTAAAAGGCTGTTGTTAGTGTAACATAATTAATTCATCAACTCCATTGTGCACAACACTGCTGATAATGCAGCTGTTAAACAGAGGAATTGTAGTAAAATTCTAAAGACTTGGAGCATCAGAAAGTTAAGGATGGCATTGGTCCTTATAAACAACCTCAGCAAGTAAATCATACCTTGCGGCGGGTGTAATAATGTCTCCCACATTTATCTAGGACCACTGAAGAAGATATATGGCATCCTCACTGTTGAATATGTTCTCAACTCACTTCTTGTTGTCTGTTAAGCAAACATCTTTTCTTCACTTTGAGTTTTCAGATAATACAGTTTAAAATCTGTGTTTCATCTTTTTACATCAGCTTGTTTTTTTTTTATCAATTTTTTTATCAATTCTTGTTTAGAATAAGGCACATTATCTTAGTAGGTTAGTTGCAAATCATATTCAGAATTGAAGCACATTTTACAAGAAAAAAACTATCCTTTTGATTACATGACAAAAGAAAAGCTCACATCAGTCCTTCAGTCCCATTAAATAATGCAATCACTTTTGCTATAGTTTCTGAAGAAATTTGCAACCCACAGACCATAACAGACATATTGCAGCACGTGGTAAGTAATTTGTTTTGCTACATTTCCTGAAAGAATACCTGCAAACCACAAGGCACAAGAGACATACTAGAGGAGTCAGTTTTAATGAATTTGGCCTTAATGTTTCATTTTCCTTACCTAACTATGATTAGGAACTGAATTTGGGAATCTTTGCCACTCATATTATAATTATTACTATCAAATATAAATCAAGAATTCCATTTTTAAAGATTAATGCTATATTACAAATAACCAATCAAAGTCTTTAAAGTTTCATTTTTCTAGCAGAAATATACATGCAGTTCCATGTTCCTTGGTTAGTACAAATGGATTCATTGAGAAGGTAGCAGGCAATTCATTTCACTTGTATAAGCTCATAATGCGAAATGCAAATGAAAGCTGTTCAGCCTTGAAGAAGTTCCTCTGCAATCTATATGCCTATGAAGCAGCACTGCACTCTTCCACAAGGTATTTCAATGTAGTCAAGAAAATATAAATCAGAGTATACACGTGTTCAACTTTTCCCTCTACATCATTTGTGAGCCATTGCAGCAGCTTAACTCATTAAGTTGGAGGTCAATAAATAAAATACATATTATCTGCTAATGTCGTATAATTACAGAAATGCATAAAGAAGAATCTTCCCATCAAAGGAGGAACAGACAGCAGAAAATTAATGACAGCAATATAATTTCTAACTGGATTTACTGAGAACTCCAGTATCTACAAACCAGCTAACAAATTGTTAATAATAAAGGCAGTTGTAAAATATCAAAAGTATACATATTAAATGCAACATATGTGATCAATGAAAGACATACCAGTTTTCTAATTACTAGTTGTAATGGTGGCATTCAAAATAAATCATAATAAATCCACGTCAATGGGTCTACAGACAAATCTCCTACTCAGTATAAAGTTGATGTCCAAAAATATTGAAAAGAAAAATGGAATAATTGCAGTAGTGTTTAACAAAGAAGCTTCTATGTCATCTTTTGATCTGCACGTATATATTAAATTTAGAAAACAACTTATACACATGTAAATACTTATGATTAACAGAGAAACTTTAGATGGAACATCTTATTTTTATCAGAATCAGCTTTCCATTTCTTATATGTTATATATACACTGTGGCTGAACAAAGTAAAGTGTATTAGTTCAAATAAGGATTGCCACATATTCTAATATAGAGACAATTAATTGCAGCTGGTGTGCTCAGTCAGTGTGCCTTAGCTCTATGGCCTGGCAACCCAACATTATTAGATATTCCTTTGTTTAGTCTACTTCTGCCTTACTTAATATAGCTACTCTTTTACTTACTCTGCTATGACACAATATTCACCTTTTTCTCTTATTCATTATAGAGTCTCATCCACATAACCATTTCTTAATCATTTACAAATATGTTTATTTAATGCCCAGGTTGAAGCTTTCTAAACTCTTCTTCCAGTATGACATATCTTTCTCCTCTGCAAAGAAAACAACATAAACTGATGTAATTTTCATAATGATTGAATTTTGTGTGTGTGTGTGTGTGTGTGTGTGTGTGTGTGTGTGTGTGTGTGTGTGTGTGTGTGTGTGTGTGTGTGTGTGTGTGTGTGTGTGTGTGTGTGTGTGTGTGTGTATCTATAGCTTTATCTATCTACACATATTTATACATATAAATAGATATATAGATATAGATATATAGATATACAGTGGATATAAAAAGTGTACATACCCCTGTTAAAATGCCAGGTTTTTGTGATATAAAAAAATGAGACCACAATAACTAATTTCAAAACTTTTCCCACCTTTAATGTGACCTATAACCTGTACAATTCAATTGAAAAACAAATCTGTTAGGGGAAAAATATAAAAAATAAAAAACGTATAATAAGCTGGTTGAATAAATGTGCATATCCTTAAACTAATATTTTGTTGAAGCATCTTTTGATTTCATTACAGCATTCAGTCTTCTTGGGTACACACCTGCCAACAATTAAAGAGACTCTAATTAACCCCAAATAAAGTTCAGCTGTCTTAGTATGATTTTGATATTTACTCAGTTGCCTGCTGCAGTAAAAGCCATGGTTTGCAGAGAGCTTACAAAGCATCAAATGGATCTCATTGGTGAAAGGTATCAGACAGGAAAAGGGTAGACAAAATGTTCCACAGCATTGGATATACCATGGAACACAGTGAAGACTTTCATCAAGAAGTGGAGAAAATATGAGACAACAGTGACATTGCAAATAACTGGACATCCCTCCAAAATTGATGAAAAGACAAGACAAAAACTGGTGAGGGAGGCTGCCAAGAGACCTACAGCAACACTGAAAGAGCTGCAGGAGATGTGCCATGCTGATAGACTCCTACCCAAGAAGACTGAATGCTGTAATTAAATCAAAATGTGCTTCAACAAAGTATCTGTTTAAGAGTTTAAGAGTGTGCACACACCAGCTTATTGAACGTTTTTTTATTTTTATTTTTTATATTTTTACCCTAACAGATTTGTTTGTTTTCAATTAAACTATACAGGTCACATTAAAGCTGGGAAAAGTTTTGAAATGATTTATTGTGGTCTCAATTTTTATATCACAGAAGCCTGGCATTTTACCAGGGTTGTCTACACTTTTTATATCCACTGTAGATATATATAGCTGTCTATCTATATATTCTTAACTGCATTAATGCATTACTCCTTAGTTTATATTGCATTTATTATTGTGCCGTAATTTTGGAATATTTCCCATCATGACTCATCTAAAATTAAGTGCTGGCTCATTTAGGACTTATATCTGCATATAACAGTCTTAATATGTATGTGCATGCATGTGTGTGTGTGTGTCTGTGTGTGTGTGTGTGTGTGTGTGTGTGTGTGTGTGTGTGTGTGTGTGTGTGTGTGTGTGTGTGTGTGTGTGTGTGTGTGTGTGTGTGTGTGTGTGTGTGTGTGTGTGTGTGCATATATGTAGGTTCAAATGCATATATAGTATATATTTTATACATATATATATATATATATATATATATATATATATATATATATATATTTATATATGGGTTCCATACACTAGATCGAATTTTCACTAATTCGAAATAGTGCATGGAATGCTTAATGCAGAGAAAGTGCACTTGTGCGAAGTTCAGTACAACGAACAGGTGTTGCACTGAACTTCCGTGCAGTACTCACGGACCTCAGGGTTAGGGCATGGGTCATACAAAGGGGATAGCCTGTAGGGCTATCCCCTTACCATGACCTGTGCCCTAACCCTAAGGTCCGTGATGACTGCAGCACAGTGAAGGACATAGCAATGTCCTCCACTATAATGCGATAGTCACGAACTTTAGGGTTAGGGCATGGATTAGGGTAAGGAGATAGCTTTACTAACTATCCCCCTTACCCTAACCTGTGCCCTAACCCTAAGGTCCACGACTATCGCACCATAGTGGAGGACATAGCTTGTTTTTTATGTCCTCCACTGTTCTGCGGTGTTTTCGGTGAAGTGCACTTACGCAAAAGTTTACTTTCGTTAAAGTGAACTTTCGCAGAAGTGAGGCTTCCTATTACAAGTTTGAAGTAGTGAACTTTCGTTCTTGTAATAGGAATCCATATATATACACACATATATAGGTCTACTTCGACCAATTGAAATTACGCTTTATCAAATTTCAGATAACCGAGTCTACATTACCAAAAGTGTATTTACATAAAAACGCACTTTCAGAAATAACAGTACACTGAAAAGTTGTTATAGATTGTGGTACAGTGAGAATAAAAGAATATTCCTTTTCCCCACTGTAGTGCGATCTTGGAGTTATTATATATAAGTAGTGGGGGATGCAGCCCCCCACAAGGGTGGGGGAGGGGGGGTTGCACCCCTGCATAAATGTGTTTATCGTATTTTTTGTGTGTTTTCTGTTGTGATTTGGTGTAGTGTTATTCACAAAAGTGCATTTTCATGTACATGCACTTTTGCTAAAGTGGACTTGGTTATCTAACATTCGATAAAGTGGAATTTCAATGGGCAAAATAGACCCCCATATATATATATATATATATATATATATATATATATATATATACATACACATATATATATATATATATATATATATATATATATATATATACACACATGTATGTGTGTGTGAATATACTGGTGAATTAAAGATAAAAGCTGAAGGACAGCTTCTCAAAAACACAAGACTACAAAATAAAAGAAATGTACCCTAGTAATGAAAAAAGAATATTTTTTGAACAAAATGTAAAGCACCCATGCATCCCGGTGAAAGTTATAAAAAAGAAATGATAACTACACTAAACATTATTATCCATGATATGGGCAAATTCCAATATCTCCTATAATGAGACTATATCATCACACCTGAACCACTTTGTAGAGCCAACTTCAACATAATGAAACACAACTTCTCTGAGCTTGCAATATTTGATGGAAAGGGCTGTTTTCTTTCAGGACAAAAGCACATAATGCAATATTTGGGATTTCCAATTCGGGTAGGAATGAATTTTTATATATCATCCAGTCATCTACTGATATACTGCTTTGTTCTGTATGTCCTTCTCTGACCTACAAAAAACTGTATGGCATGTGTATGCATATTGGGAGTCATTGTCAAATCCCCCCCCCCACCAAAAAAAACAGACACCATCCTTCAGGAACTTACATCCATAAATACAATGCTATACCGAAAATGCATTTAAGTTAAATTATAAAAATGAAACATTGCCTATGGACTATTATCTAGATCTAAAGATGTTCCCTTTCATATCCACCGCAGATAAGACCAATGACAGAATACAGCACCTTCTTTGGGATGTAGCGCATGAAGTATACTGAAATAGTGTAAAATACAATAAAAAGGGAACCTTATTGATAATTTACTGATAATTTGCTGATAATTTACTGATAATTTCTGGCTTTGTGCATGCCTCTGGCTATCTCAACTTGCTCCATTTGCCCTCACTCCACTCGGGCTCACTCTGCCACTGTCCCTTAATTTACACTTAGTCAGTGACACACTCATTTCATATCACAACCAATCAAAGCATTTCAAACCAACACTTGTTACTTAACCACATACTTAATCAAGCATACTAATCCAAGAATTAGTCCAACCCCTCCTCTAACACACACCTTTCTAAAACATCACCTCAGTACTACCTGCAAAACAGTAGATTAAATATTAAGGCTATGTTACTCCAACTCACATCATTAATTACTTTACTTACTACAACCTACCTCTCTACATCATATCAAAATCAACATATCATGGTTATCCATTTCCCACCACCCCAAACAACCCCCTTCACTATTCTTATTTAAATAATATTATCATATCACCTAAAATATTTAATAACTCCATTACCAAGCTTTTCACATTTAAATATGAACACTCAAAAACTAATTCAAGACCACTTCAAAAATATACTAGCTTACTTATCCAGTCCTCACACCTATTCCCTGTCAGTACAGCTCAGGTTAAATTATTCGGCAACATACACCCCAGTCCAGGCCCTCAGTCCCAAAAGCACACACCTATCCCTCTTAACACACCACTGTCTCCTAACATTAAAAGTATCTGTTATAATAACTCTGATCTGCTAATATTAAACATGAACCTGAGATGCTTACTTAACAAAATTCATGAATTTCATGCAACCCTTGACCAATATTTTCCAGCTATATCAATTCTAACAGGAACTTGGCTAATAAAATCCTTACCCATAGTTATAATATCCACAGACAAGATAGGACCCATAAATGCGGAGGTGGCATTGCAATATTATCCAGTCAGAATGTCATACCTGAATGGCTTGACAACAACCCCCCTGACCTATCAAACTCTGAAATACTGATCTCCTGCCTTCAAATAAACCCTAATAGAGACATCATTATAAGAGGCATTTATATTTATATTTATATTCTCAGTATGGAGAAAATCGATATATATGCAGTAACAGAAACCTGGTTTAAGGCTCCAGAGAGCACCCCAGCACTACCAGGCTACAATTCATACCATACATTTCAGTCACAGAACCCAAACTGAAATACAAAAGGTGGGGGCGTATCCATATTCATCAAGGATACCCACACCTCCAGGTTAGTGGCACAGCACAATGCTTCAGAGATCATTCACGTGCAACTAACAATGGGAAAAACTGCAATTCAAATTGTAGCTTGCTACAGATCACCCACCATGTCCCAGGACCCCCATTCCGTGTATCTGGAAACACTGGGAAACATAAATGTCCTACCAAACACCCTAATATTGGGTGATTTCAATTACCCAAACATTAACTGGGAGAACTACTCAAGTACTAACTACCTTGCCCAACTTTTCCTAGAATTTATAAACTCAAATGCCCTGGTTCAACTGGTAAACACTCCCACCAGAGGTGACAACATATTGGACCTGGTCATCACCAACATGGGCGACCGGTGTTCCACAGCTGAGGTCAACCCCTCACTGATTAGATCTGACCATAAACAAATCACTTTGGATATCCATATTCTGCCCTCACCCCCGGACAAGAAAGCCACCATGAAAAACTTTTCAAAAGCAAACTTCACGTTACTTAAGACCGAGGTGGAAAGTTTCAAAGCCCCCATGTTGAAGGATAACACTGTCCAAGCTGCAAAATCCTTTACTAATGCATTCTACAGGCAGCGACAAGAATGCATGGATCATGCCATCCCAAGTAAAACCAACACTCACTCCTCCAAGAAAAGGAAACCAGTCTGGTGGACTCCTGCCATAAACAAGCTATACAAAACTAGTACAGATAAGAGTAAAATCCCAAGAAGGGAAGACATCCCTGATCAGTATCAGCAAGAAACTATGATCCCTCATAAAATCATCCAAGGAGAGCTTTGAAAGAAAAATTGCCAAGGACTCCAAAGATAACCACAAGGCATTCTTTAGCTATGTCAAGAATTTAAGTGGCAATACTCAGATCTGCTCGGAGTTAGTGCAGAATGGCACAAAATACACTGAACTGACTTATATCGCCAACATCCTGGCAGACAGGTTCAGCGCAAACTTCACCCCCCCCCTCACACCCCCAAAAGGGCCCATAACCATACCAGAAGAATGTAGAGTCCCTGAAATCACAGACACTCAGGTTAAAACAGCCCACTCCAAAGCCAACAACAAAGCATCAGTGGGATCAGACAGTGTCCCAGGCTGCATCCTACATGAGCTCAAAGATGAACTAACCCCTCACCTAAACACACTGTTCAAACTCAGCCTCTCCACAGGCTATATACCCACAGAGTGGCGCACAGCAACGGTTATTCTGCTCCACAAAGGTGGAGCCACAACAGACTATCGCCCTATAGGCCTGACTAGCTTGGTCTGCAAGGCTATGGAGCGCATCATCATGGAACTCATTAACAGAGACATTGGGAACCTCCAAACACTGGACCATTCCCAGTTTGGCTTTGTTAAGGGCATGTCATGCCTCCTAAACTTGGTGGACTTCTTTGAGACAGTTACCAAGGCTATAGACGAAGGAAAGGTGGTACACACAGCCTACCTAGACCTCGCTAAGGCCTTCAACAACCTTCCCCATTCTGGTACTATAGACAAGCTTACCAGCCTGAACATAAACCCCTACGTCACAAGATGGGTTGCCAACTGGCTCACAGACAGAACCCACATGGTGAAAGTTGCGGGAGCTAGGTCCGTCTATAAACTGGTTACAAGTGGTGTTCCCCAGGGCTCAGTCCTAGGACCCCTCCTGTTCAGCATATACTTCTCAGAGGTACAGGCAAGCACAGGAGGACTATGGCTGACCACGTTCACAGATGACTGCAAACTAGGGGCTATAATTGACTCTCCGGCTGACACAGACATCCTCCAAAAGGGACTCACTGAGACAGATACCTGGTGTCAAAATCATGGCCTCAAGCTAAATGCCAAAAAGTGCATAGTCATCCCCTTTGGAAAAAACAAAGTACCCACAAACTACCACATTGGTGGTAGTCCCCTAAATACGGAAGATGTAATAAGAGATCTGGGGACCCAAGTAGATAGTAATCTCACCTTTGATAATCACAGTGCCAAAGTAGTTAGAAAATACTTCTACGTGGCCCACCTAATCACAAAAGGGTTTGCATCCAGATCAAAAGAGGTCATTGTGCCCCTCTACTCATCACTCATCAGACCCATCTTAGAGTACAATGCTCCATTTGGGATGTACCTTACAAGACATCTGCAACAGCTGGAAAGACCACAGAAGTACCTCACCAAGAGGATCAGTGGCCTAAAAACAGATGTCCTATGCAGCTCGACTGAAGAAACTCCAGTTGTACTCAATTGCATACCACCTACTCAGAGGTGATCTCTGCCTGACATACAAGGCCATGTCCAACCCAGAATTGATGGACATGCTCCATCTAAAGAAAACTTATCCCCTTGAGTCACAAGCTCTAGGGATCTAAACCTCACCACAACAATAAATAGGATGTGCCAGAGGGATAGATTCCTGTCCCAGAGACTTCCCATGTTTTGGAACAAGATCCCAATCTACATTAGGCAGAGCTCCTCACTAACACTCTTCAAAAGAAACCTTGACAAGTGGATGGGAAACAGAACGTTTACCTCGGGGATCACTTCAGTGGCTCTGCTGGATGGAGGCACAGGGAACTAATCTAAGGGGATGGCGAAAGCCAACACATTCTGGCTAGGCTTATAAACGCCTTTGGGCAGATAGCCTAGCACCCACCTGTGAACCTATGAACCTGTAATCCCCCAAGAAACAATCCAGCTATTATTGAAGACTTCCTTTACTTATGTGCATTAACTTTTAGGCAAGAAACCATTATAATGGGAGATTTCAATATAGATTGGTCCACATGCTACTCAGAAAATCCCTCAAACTTTATAAACCTCCTTGGTTTCAGTCAACTCATACAAACTCCTACAAGATGTGATAAGCATAACAAAAAACAATCAATCCGAGACTGGACCCTAACAAACACAACCACCCTCTGTCACTAATCAGGCTGTCTTCCAGACAGACTAAGTGACTGCCTGCCTACCTACCTACTAAGACATTGCACATGTCCCCCCAAAAATACCTTCTACAAACATATCCACAACAAAAGAAAATTCACGCCTGAGTCCTTTAAAACTCTTCTACATCACTGTGACTGGTTCTCACTAAAACACCTCCACCTAGACCTAGCTGTTCAATATTTCAATGAAAAATTCCTCTGTATCCTAAACAATTTAGCTCCCTTTAGAAAGGTACGTGTGAAATCTAAACCCATAACAGGACTCACCAATGACATAAAAGTGCTCCTCAAACAGAGAGACAAAGAATGGTACCATTACCAGAAGACCAAAACAAAATTCCCTTCACACCAACTGCCAACTACATAACCATGCCAAAAAAATAAATAGACATGACAATGCTACCCCAACAAAAGCACCAAAATAATCCCCACAAATTCTGGAGAGCTATCAATCAATTGCTAAAACCCAGTCATTCCACTATCCCAGCTCCATCCACAACTAACTCCACTGATAGTATTGCCTCACAATTTAATGCATACTTTATCAAGTCTCTGCTATCCCTAGTCAAAAACAACACCAATACGCCTCTATCTATCACTACAAAATTGGAAATTAACCTCAAATCCTTCTCCATAATTCCAATACAAACTTACACCATAAAAAACTCCTATCCAGTCTTAAACCATCTTCCCTCACTGCTGATCAACTCCCAAATTAATTTGTCAGACTAGCTGAAGATGTCATCTCCTACTCTATATCCCTCCTAATCAACTGGACCATAACAGAACAGTACATCCTCAAACTCTGGTAAGTCTCTAATTTAATCTCTCTGAACAAAGGCAGTAACTCCACTGAGCTCTCTAATTACAGCATCCAAATGACTGCACAAAGACGGCAAGTGCAAAGGCCAAAAGGTATATGACACAAATCCAAAAACAGCCAGCACCACACGGAGAATCCAAGGACTTTATTAAGTCTTAATACAGACCGGTCTCTGCCAAAAAAAAACTTTATCAATGTAATACAACAACCAATAAAGCTCTCTTTTATATAATATAGTCACCCATTCAACCAATAGAAAATCCCCAGTGGTTAACTAGTCTTGCTGATACAATCTCCTATACAATAAAAAAAGAACATACATAAATACTAGTTGAAACAATAATTCAAGAAAATAACAGCACTTAAATTAAATAGTATACACAACATACTAAACCATAATTATAAATCTTTAAAGATGTTCATTCAATCCAGGTGGGAATAACCCACCCAGTCTGATAATCTATGCTTTTTCCTTTTTGTTTAAAAATGAATGCCATTTGGTTTTAATAAACCTTTGGCCGCCAACCTTGTCAATAATGGTAAAATAAAAGTTGGCTGTATTGTGAACAACAGTATGCATATATAGTGCATTAGTAATAACCTTATTCCTTATATTACTCAGATGTTCAAAAATAAGTAATTTTAGGGATCTAGACGTTTGACCAATATAAAATGCAGAACAATGGCACACAGCCAAATAAACTACCCAATTACTACTGCAATTGGCAAACGTCTGAATCTCAAAAATGCATTTAGTGTTCTTAGTTGTAAACTCCTTTGTTTTGGGCACATATCTACAAAAACTGCAATGTTCAAAAGGAAAACATTTAAATAATTTAGTACCATCCAATGTCCACTGCGGTGGTGGTGCTGCGGTAGCGTTGTCGCCTCACAGTTAGACATTGCACGTTCGATTCTCAGTTAGAGCGTCTTCTGTGTGTCGACATGCATGAATGGGTGTTCCTTCGTTGAAGGTTGTGCATTAGGCCCGGCAAGCCAGCACGTAAAAATCTACTGTCAATCATTAGTGGACCGGAGTTCTGCTGTGGTGACCCCTAACCGGAAAAAGCCAAAAGACAGTACCATCCAATGTCCATTGAATTTTCATACTAGAAAATGGGTGTTTTTTATAAAAACTAAGGTGTCCACCTAAAGTGACCCCCACTACAAAATGAAAAGGCACACCTGTTACCCAATATTTCACCCAAATATTCATCTGATAATAAAATATCCCAATGTCCTTGTATTAAATTGGTTAGCTGCTTGGTATTCCTACCAAATGTTATCGTGAATCTAGTTTTAGATCCCCTATTGGACTTTTGGCTCTGATAAGTAAGCAATTCATCTCTGGGCATCTTACCAACTGTATCACTGGTTTGCATTAAATGTCTGACAAAATAAGCCCGTTCTGTAAATATTTTGGTTAAATCATCATTAAATTGTGCAAAATTTACTTCTCTGGAGCAAATGCATCTAATCCTCATGTATTGGGATTTAGGAATGTTCATAATAATATGTCGTGGATGACAGCTGGATGCATGTAATAGGGAGTTGGAGTGGAATGGCTTCCTATAGACTGTGTTATTAAGGGTACCATCTTCCTGTTTGTTAATCATCATATCCAAAAAAGGAATACAATTCATATCAAAATTAACCGTGAAATGAATACCCCATTTATTTTCATTCGGATACTGCACAAACACCTCCAAATATACAGCATCGTATTTCCAAACCATCCAGCAGTCATCCAGTAACCTTCTCCAAATGTCGAGTTCCTCAATGAAAATGTAATGACTCCTGTCATAAATATAAGAAAGAGAGCCAGCAAACTGTGTCCTGAATAAATTTATTGTAGAAACAACAAAAAGTAGACAAACATTTTTATGGACTTATGTTATTGAGCCGTGCAATTGCGCCCGTGCAGGGGGTTTCTTTTTGACGTTGCATCCTGTCATAAATGTCATAAATCAAAAAATGTTGACCATAACCCATGAAAGAATCTGCATAAATGGGGGCAAAAGCAGCCACCATAGCAGTACCCCGCATCTGTAAGTAACACTTACCATTGAAGAAAAATACATTTTTCATTAGCACATGCTCAGTTAAAGAGATAAGGAAGTTATTAAATCCAGGACTATATAACCCCAGCTCAGTAAGCCAAAGGTCCAATGCTATTAGTCCTGCCCAGTGAAGAATGCCAGTATAAAGTGATGTGACATCTAAAGTACAAAGCAACCAACCATCTTCCAATTGTAAATCAGCAATAATGTTTAGAAACTCTGTAGTATCCTTGATTCTAGCCCTAGCAGCTTGCAATAAAGATTTCAAATACTTAGATACACAGAAATGGGTTCCATTAGTGAACGCCTGCCTGAAACAATTGTTCGCCCCAGTGGGTTGTGAAGATTCTTATGTACTTTAGGCAACAAGCAAAGAAATTGTGAACCCAGTTCCTTAACCTTAAAATGGATTTTTTTTTCTCATCAGTAATATCCTCATCCAAAGCCATGTCAAGAAATTCATCAATTTATGCATTAAAGCATGGGGTTAGATCAATGGGCATAATCATATAAAATCTCCCATCACTAAGTTGTCTATTGGCTTCCGCATCATACATATCCCAGTCTATGACCACTATAGCCACCCCCCCTTTCAGCCTGTATGATGACCAAATCCTTCCTGTTTTTGAGTTTCCTTAGTGCCTCCCTTTCCTGCTGATTTAAATTATTGGAAAGCACATCCTCAGTATAACCCAAATCAAAATGCAGTTCTTTTAATATACATTTCTGAAAGATTTCAACATGTTTATTCATTGGTGGCATAAAGGATGAAGGATGGAATTTAAAACCAGTCTCTTGAGACCCATTGTTGTTTTCCAAATCCCTGAAAAATAACTTAAGGTTAATTAACCTACAAAACGATAACAAATAGAAACCAAAAAGCCAGGTATGAAATTTAAACCTTTATTCAGTAAACCATATTCAAATGCAGATAAAATGACAGAAGAGATATTTATGATATTGTTTGTACTTGTTTGGGTTCCAAAAGTTGTAACATCGTCTCCAGTGTTAGACTGGAATTAGGCCCTATGTTTATGTTTGCGTCCCCCCCCCCTGTTTTTTACTTCCCCTAAAGGGATTTTATCTAGACCCATTGGACCATTCTTGGAAAAACAGCGCTTATGCGCTGGTGATGTTTGAGAATATCCATTTACGTATCAGTATGGGATGACAAATCATCCCCCGAGGCATCACTACTGGACTTTTTAAGAATAGATTTCCTTTTCCTTTTATGTCTTGGGGTAAACTCATTGTTCCTGGAGAATTTAACAAATTTCCTTTTTTCAAAGGGATGACCCTGACTGTAATCATTAGAATCCCTATTATATTTATGAACCTTACGTTCCTTTAACTCCTTTTCAAAGTTCAGCAAATCCCCACTAAGTTATATAGGAATCAAAAACTTCAATATCGTAGCTTTAGGGATCCAGACATTTGGCCAATATAAAATGCAGAACAATGGCACACAGCCAAATAAACTACCCAATTACTACTGCAATTGGCAAAGGTCTGAATCTCAAAAATGCATTTAGTGTTCAAATGTCTAGATCCCTAAAACTATGTATTTCTGAACATCTGAGTAATATAAGGAATAAGGTTATTACCAATGCACTATACGGCCAACTTTTATTTTACCATAATTGACAAGGTTGGTGGCCAAAGGTTTATTAAAACCAAATGACATGAATTTTTAAACAAAAAGGAAAAAGCTTAGATTATCAGACTGGGTGGGTTATTCCCACCTGGATTGAATGAACATCTTTAAAGATTTATAATTAGGGTTTCGTATGGTGTGTAGAATATTTAATTTATGTGCTGTTATTTTCTTGAATTATTGTTTCAACTAGTATTTAAGTATGTTCATTTTTATTTTATAGGTGATTATATCAACAAGGCTAGTTAACCACTGGGGATTTTCTATTGGTTGCATGGGTGACTATATTATGTAAAAGGGAGCTTTATTGGTTGTCGTATTACATTGATAAAGGCTTTTTTTGGCTGAAACTGGTCTATATTAAGACTTAATAAAGTCCTTGGATTCTCTGTGTGGTGCTGGCTGTTTTGGGATTTTTTTCTAATTATAGGCCACTTGCTATTCTCTCACCCATAGCAAAGATCCTTGAAAAATGCATACACAGACAACTACTTACCATCTCCCAAAAAAGAACTTCTTGTCCATATCCCAACATGGTTTTCAACCAAAACATAGTACAACAGCGGCTTAAATTAGTTTTATTAACTCAGTCAACCAACATAGAAACAATGGCCTACTTGCCTCTTCAATTCTTGACATGCCAAAGACTTTTGATACAGTTTCCTATCAAAAACTTATGAATGAGCTAGCTTCCATGAACCTTTCTTAATCAGTCCTCCCCTGGTTCACCAGCTACTTATTGGACTGTCAACAGGCAGTTAAGTGGCAAAATGAATTCTCTACCTTATTAACTGTGTCTGTGGGTGTACCTGAAGGTTCATTTCTTGATCCACTGCTCTTCACCATCTTCAGAAACAAACTCTTCACAGCCAGTTCAATATGAATATGACTCTTCCCTCATATGCTCAGCTCCCTCCCTTGCAGAACTCCAGCAGAAAGAAAACAACAATCCCTCCTGGACATTAAAAAATACCTTTCAGACTCCCAGCTTGTACTCAACCCTAATAAAATGAAGCTTATGCTCTTCACCAGTGGAAAGATACCTGACCACCTTTCCCCTTCACTATCTACTCTTCAAATAACACTATAATTGAACCAGTAAATCACACTAAGCTCCTTGGGGTTACAAGTGACAACAATCTTAAATTTGACAAACCCCTAGCACTAGTTATCAAAATAGTCCACATTAAGTTAGACTCACTTTATAGAATTAAGCCCTACCTAACTGATAGCAACAGACATTCCATTTCTAGAACACTCTTACTTTCTGTAGATCAGTGTGTGTGTGATATACCTTTAAGAAGCTTTCCAGTAAGTCAGCACATGCATATAAGCACTGAGCACGTGCAAGCAAGAGTGACCTTTTGAGTGAACAGCCAGAGTGAGAGCATGCAAGTATGTAGCCAGTCAGTTAGATAAATAGTTTGTTTAAGTTTAATATTCCTGCCATCCATCCTGATGTATTTGTACACAATAAACTACTTAAATGAACACCCAAGCCTCAATGTCTTCTTAATGCATATAAAAAGAGAGACACTTTCTACCCTCTTATACACCTCACCAATATTCACAAACCTTAGAAAATTAGATGTAAATAAACTGGAGTCCTGTTGCAATAAAATAGGCAGATTTGCTTCAAACCTCGCCCACAGATCTCATCGCTGCACAGCCCTACACCAACTAAAATGGATGAAACTTCCTAATCTACTAATCTTTAACCAACTATCTCTAGGTCACTCTACCCTGAACCATCAAGAATACTGCCCAGTTCTCTGGGATTTTTTGTTCAGCCCACTCCAACTGTAGATCACTAAGATCAAATCCTCTTACAAATTCCTACTGAAAGTAACTAAATCGAATGATAGTCATGGTGATTCTCTATACTCTAACAACATATCAAAATTATGGAATACCATGCCTCAGAATATACTCAATACCACCAATTCATCCAAATTCAAATAACTACTTAGGGAACACCTAAATAACACCTGGCTTTGCTCCTGCAGTAAGCCAGGCTAAACATATGCCTCTCTATCTCATTACAATGCTACCCCATACTATATCCTCTTTATCTCCCTTCTATCTCTATATTCCAAATGTATCACCCCTCACCTAGCTCTCCTAGCTTCCTCCTCTTTCTGCCTTACCCACCATCCTACTCTGTCATTTCTTGATATATCTATTTGAATAGCACAAAATATATTATCTTACTCTACAACATTGTATAAATGCTATACTCTGATCCTTTACAAATGTTTACTAATGACATGCTGCCCTGTTGATGTACATTTTTTTCTGTCAATGTGTAATGTACTACTGATGTAAACCAAACATTTGTTAATGCTATAGCTTTTTTCCCAAGGCTCAAACATTGTACTGTTTTAATCTTCTTTAATAGTGTGCTGTTAAATTGTGACAAAGTAATACTTTTCGTAATTTTGTGTGAATGTAGTGGAGCTTTTCTTCCTGAGCCACCACTGAAAATGGATCAACAGCCCAGCTGGACTTTCCCAGTAAGCAAATGTTAAAAAAATAAATAAATTGGAAAGACCTTTGAGGTTCCAAAAAAAGGATATCAGACTTAAAATCCTTAAGTTACCAGGAGAGACTAGAACCACAGTTCCTCTTTTCTGTGGCTTGAAGGCTCTTCAGAAGTGACCTATGCCTTGCCGTCCAAGCAATCAGGGATGCAGTAGTCTAGGATCTTGTACCTTCACAAATCAAACAATCCCACAAATACCAAAACCAGGGATCTAAACCTATTTTAGCAGATCAATAAAACAAGATGAAGAGACAGATTCATTAATCAGTTTCTCCCTCACATTTGGACTAGGCTCCCCTTGCAGATGAAGCAGTGGGATGTACTATCTTTCTTGAAATAGGTTCCAGTTAATTGCATAGGTGTTCATAATTTCGCTCCAGGCTTGACTGACCTACCCTTCCATGAGAAGGATGGTACACTCCATGGTAGGAACTGGCAAGGTGAAATGGTTGCAGTACTTGTAGCCTTGAACTTCCTATCATTTTTGTCATTCCTAACATATAGTGTTTGAAAAAAGTAGTGCCCATTAGTTGTTTTGTTACCCATATTCCAACACTTTGTACTAAGTATTGTCTAAACTGAGTAGTTTATATCTTACTGAACAGTTACTTTGAGGTAGGCTTATAGCTGTGGTTAGTTCAACCAAAAGGGTAACCAATCATAATTTCTACACTTGTATGGCTTTTCTTAACCAGAATCACCACAATATGCATTGCTATAATCAGTGGGAAATTGTTTTTTTTTTTTGTAGTATTAAACATATTTATAAGTAACCTGTCTGCTTTAAGCAGCCCTCTACCCTTACTGCAGTATGGAAGAAATGATCACAAAATGTATATACTTTTTAGATTGTTAAAAAGTGAGTAAAGGCAAAAACCACAACATTGCATTGAGAAGGCACTTAAATGGGTACTAATGCTTAGTGGACAGTTTTAGGCACACATTAGAGCACAGTAATAAAATAACTACCATCATGGTATTACAGTACCATCATGCACCCACTTCAAAACTTTACTAAAAGCACACCTAAAACATGCTGGCTATGCCCTTGCAACTCCCACTCTAATATCACCCACCCCATCCAACCACTACCTTTCTTTTCACCCCACTAACTACCTTGATTATAGCAAGCTCAGATGCTCATAAGCCTAGTACTTATTATACAGCAGGAACTTCTTATTGTGAAATTTGTTAATGTCTGTTATGTACTTCGCAGATAAAGATTCTAGTTGTCTACTGATGTACTATGTTCTTCATCTGTAAATATGTTTGTAATGAATTGCTATGTGAAATTGTTAATCGCTATGTAATCCAATGTAACTGCTGTCTGTTTATTTTAACTGTGGAGCTTTTCTCCCCGGGCCTCCGCTGAAAATGTACCTACGTCCAGTCGGACACTCCTGGTCAACAAATGTAAATAAATAAATAAATAAAAACTAGTGTTACAGTTGCAATTCCATGCAGTTATGTGTTGTATTCTGAATACAGAAGACAGTTGAAGCAGATACTTGCATAACAGATTACCATGTGTAGGCATACTTATAGTTTTGTAGAACTGCCAAGTAACTAGCTACAGTGGCATTTTTAAGCTGGGTGTATTCATGTCCATGTCAATCCATAAATAGATATGTACATATTTGTATGTGTATATGAATGTGTGTGTGTGTTTGTGTGTATGTTTATATGCATATGTATATGCATGTATGCATATTTATATGCATAAGTTCATACAAACACAAATATACACTTATATGTGTATGTTTATTTATATATGTGTGAGTTCACCTACGTATACCTACTTAAAATTCAGTACACCTCTAAATGGGTGAAACAAATTAGCCAAGTCATAGTTCCTGAAAATGTATAGGTTTATTATTAATTAGGGGGTCAAGAGTTATTCGTTTCTCTTCCCTTACAGAGTAATACAGTATAAAACTACTGGTAGATAGTGACTGTGAAATCGACACACAGAGCAAGTGAATAATTGAAATTATAACTGACGAGCACAAACATATAACTTCATCTTGAACGTCAGTAAACAATATGTGCAAGATTAATATCAGATTCAATAAAGAATTATACAACTGTGTTTAATTAAACACAGCCTAGTATATCGTTTGCTGCTAAACATTTGTTGATGATAGAATTCGATGTTTAATTAGTTGTATATTAGCTCGCTTTCCAAAGATTTAAATATCATTCATCATAAACCTGAGTCAAAAAAGGTAGCCAACATCAAGAAGAAGCAGTACAACACCATGGAGCATAGAATGGTAACTGTCTGATACTGAGGCATACCATTCAAAAAGGTAGTCCTGCGCATGCGAAATTATTGGCTGCTTCAAATGAGGAGGCGCATTTGCTCTTGTGCTTGTTACGAGCGCGGCTGGCACGTTCATGCGGGCGCGTGCTCACCAAATTCCCAGTAACTAGGAGACGGTGATGATGGCGGAGGAGGAGCAGCAGTGGCAGAGCCGATAAGCGAAAGCGTATAGAGCTACTTGTTTCCTCTCCCGACAGTGACTTCCTACCCGTTCAAGACATCGCTCCTAAGTGTTAAAACACTGGCAGCGGTATGGGAAACGAAGCCAGTGCGGAGGGTGGAGAACTGCCCTCCCAGCAAGGCACCGCTGCTCAAACGCCAGCAGCAACCGTGTCTGGAAGCGTTTCAGCACCGAGCCTTGGTCAACCAAGACCAGGAGGCACTTCAGCACCTAGTGCTGGACAGCTCAAAGCGGGCGGTTTACCAGCCGCCAGCGCCGGGCAAAGTAAAGCTGGTGTCGGTTCAGGAGGACATAGTGCTGGACAGCTCAAAGAAGGCAGCGGTGCTGCTTCAGCAGCAGCAGCCAGCGCCATAAGCCCAGGAATCGGCAGGTAAGCTCCGGTGTTTCATTTATGACAAGTAACCATTCAGCAATGTGTCCTGGGCCAGAGCATAGCTGAGTAAAGATGGGCAACAGGCAAATGCCCTTCCTCCACCCAGCCTCTGTATGTGAAATGCTATGAATGAACCTGAAGCTGTGCAGTGTGTGTTTATGTCACACACACACATATATATGTGTGTGCAAACGTTATGTAGCTGTCAGAAGGGACAGAACACATACAAGTCGTGCAGTCTTGTCTTCTTTAGTATGAAAAAGAGAATCGTTTGACTCAGGTTTCGGGGAAGCAGTTTGCAGAGACCACAGTAGTAAAGAAACGCACATGAGTTAGAACTATTACAATTCAAATCTGTAACCACTTTAGTATCTATGAATTGCACTTTTTGCCGTGTACAGAAGGTTGTTAGTGATGAAGGACGCTGTAGATGGGCCTTATAGTAAAGAGGGCGTGTGACATTTCCTTTACGCCGACTGTGTACTCACGCACACAGACACACACGCACTCATTCACTCATTCAGAGTTTAAATGATGCTGTAGAAGCCGGGCACTTAAATATCACAACCAGTTAATATGCTGACCATTTAGGTTTGCTACGGGTTGCTCTAGTGTGAACGGTTAAACGTGCAACTCTTTGTCAGTATGATATTAATATATGAAGAATTTCTGGTATAAATCCGAATAAATACGCCGTGGAGCTATTGTTGGAAGGCATTCAGATACGTATATAAAAAGGTTAAGGAGCACGTCTTTGTCTGTTCTTGTTAATGAGAAAAGGAGCATCGATTTTTTAAGAAACTGGCGTGGCAGTGAATTTGCGTATCAAACACAAAGCTTGGCAGCGTGGAATGTTACATTCCATGCTGTTGCAAAACCGCTGGAGAGACAAGGGTTGCTTGTCCAAATCAATTTAAGGATAATACAGTTGGGTAAACGATGTAAATAAATACCCATTTCTCACCGTTAAATAAGTACAATGCATTCCAAGAAAATCTGTTTTCACAACACTGAAGCAGATCACTAATTACTGGTTGAATAATGTATGAAAAGTTTGTATTGGTAACACGGATAGTAAGAATAGTATGTAAAATAGTGATCAAAGGCAACGCTGATAGTGGAAAGGAATATGTCATTACTTAACATTCATGTAATAAAAAATATTTACAGGGGGTATTGTGATAGTATTGTGATACTTAAGAATAAGTTGATTACGCATAGAGAAAACCTAATATAGAAGCGGTTGAGACATAAGTGGGTGTGCTGACCATGATTTTTTGGTATATTTTGTAGAATGCTGTTTTCAACCAGATGTTATCCAAGCCTTTACGCCCGCTGAGAATAGTAATGAATTTAAGCAGAGAGAAATTTAATGGCAACATTGATAATAATATCATTATGTTGACATATATATATATATATATATATATATATATATATATACATATATTTAAATGTGGAAACATTAACTTATTGGCAGATATGGATTGCACAGTTGATGCTGTCTCCTGGCTTGTTATTACATACCGAATGAGATACGTTTCTTCTTAGCAAAAAGCTCATTTCACAGCAACTACCCCTATGTATGAACATGAATGGCTACTTCCTTGATTGTGTATGTCCTACTTTCTCCTTGGGAAGTATAATGCAGCCACCCACCATCATTCTGAGCAAAATAATGCATGCTCACATTTTGCCTGAGACTTCCTTCCTGTGCCTTCAAAGTAATTCCTTATATCTTTATTCTGACCTTTTTAAAATATGGTGTCCTTTTGAACTCTACTGCTGTTCTTCCTTCTTTTTTCAACACCATATATAATTTACTGTTTCATACTGCTTGTTGTGTGTTTGTTTGTGGTGCAATTGTGTGTGTAATTGTGTCAATGTTCCTAATTCACATATGCTAGACGATGGCTTTTATTTGATAGTGAATATGCCATTTATTATTCAATTAGAAATATCTTTAACAATGCTAATATAGCTGAACCTTGTAAATGATTAACTTATAACCTTGAAATGTGCCTCTTAGATCTAGAACACCTATGTTTAATAACATTCTTGTCAGGTAACTGTAATCTTGACTTAAAACACTTAGATAAGAAAGAATGTTTTCTGTTAAATCATCTGTTAACTCATACAAATCTTAAATGTGCATTTAGAGTTTCACTGGTTAAAATAATAAAGAACTAGAATATAATGTCATTCTGGAAATGAAGCTGGGTTTTTTTTTGGTTATCAACATGAGGAAAGTGTTGATAGGTAAAATTACAAGCACATTGTTACTGCACAGATGAAAACAGTTAATAGATAAAATCACTCTGCAGTTTGTTATTGTACCAGTGAAGAAAGCATTGACAAGTAAAAATCATCTTGCACATTGCTGTTGCACAGATAAAGAAAGTATATAGACGTAAAATCACTATGTACATTGTTGTTGCACAGATAAAGAAAGCACTGAGAGGTAAAATCACTGTGTATATTGTCATTGCACAGTTGAAGAAAGCATTTATAGTGAAAAATCACTGTACATTTTTGTTGCACAGATAAAGAAAGCACTGAGAGGTACAATCACTGTGTACATTATCACTGCACAGTTGAAGAAAGCATTCATGGTGAAAATCATAGTGTACATTGTTGTTGCACAAATAAAGAAAAGATTAACGAGGACAGTTCCAGTGTACATTATTGTTACATAGATGAAGAAAGCATTGATATGCAAAAGTACAGTGACATTGTTGTTACACAGATGAAGAAAGCATTGTTAGGTAATATTGCAGTGCACATTGTTATTACACAGATGAAGAAATCATTGTTAGGTAGTATTGCAGTGCACAATGTTGTTGCTCAAATGAAGAAAATATTGATATTTAAAATCACAGTGTACACTGTTTGTGCACAGACGAAGAAAGCATTGATATGCACAATTATAGAGCAGCTTGTTGCTATGATATTACATATAATAAACACTAGTCAGTTGTAGCTCATCTTAAATAAGTACATAGCATGTATAGACCTGTTACAACACAACATGTAACATGAGTGGTATGCCAGCATAATGATAGTCTCACCTAAATGTCCATTATATCAGTTTTATTAAAGTTAATCCTATTTAAATCACAACCAAACGCACAGTAATTTCTGTGCCTTTCATCAGTTCAAAGATTTGCAGAGGATTCAAACACCTTATGCATTTACTTTCAAGCAGGACTATATTTGTCAACCATAGTAGAAACGTGTGGATAATTAGTAGATTGATTCCCACTAACTGATATTGTTCCAAAACAAATGCTAGAAACTCTGTCAAGAAATAAATACATACAATATTTGTTACCGCATTTCCTGGAAAAATAATACAGTATACAGAGATGTATGACTCAAAGCAGGTACCATATCTTTTCTTTATAGCATTCTTACTTTATTATGGCTTTTACACGAGGCAGTAGTTTTTACGATTTTCCGTGGATACTGTAATATAGAAAAAAATTCAATGAACAATGTGATGGATTAAGGCATTTTCACACAAGTGGCTAACACTCGCCTGTAAGCAATGCAATGGGAATGTATGGATAACTGAATGCCAGACTATTAAAACTACAGCAAACAGAATAAATAGCAGTATTCAGTTGGAGCAAAAACACAGCCAAAAGTGTTACTATATATATATATATATATATATATATATATATATATATATATATATAGTGCTATTATTGTACTAATATGTATGTGTAGAATTTGCCAGCCTATTTAATTTCTGAATCTTGATTCTGTATGTGGTTCACTTGAAAATCAGCAGAATACTGAAATATTTTGAAGCAGAATCTAAATCTGTGAAATGAGTATTGCTGTATAAAAAAATGAAAAATAAAAAAATAGTGATTCTGGATTTTGGACATGTAATTGTTTTATGACATTGCTTCTTGCATGGATTCAAAATGTTCACTTTTTTGCATTTTTTTCTAAAAATTGTGCTTTTGATTGTCATTTTCATTTATATATATGGTTTTATTATTATTACTATTTTTATTTTGTTTTCTTTAATGATGCAAATGACTGAGGGCAGGATTCACAAAAAACGAAGGATGTCATTGCTGCTGTTGTAAACTCTGCCTTCATATTGCCAGTGTTGGGAGGTGAATTGCAAGAGGGATGAGGTAGTGTTTAGTATAGGGATGATGCTTTGGCTTTTTTTTTTTTTTTTTGCACTGACGTATCTGGCCTGAAGCAGCAATATAAATAGCTGTGGTAATAGAAATCAAATGGGTGATGGATCTGCTGTGTAGATGTGGCAAGACTGTTCACTATCATATCAGTGGGGTAATCATTCTAAGGTCCAGAAGCTGATGCACTGGTGTGAGAGGTAGAAGCTGAGTGATAACTGGCCATTCAGGCCCGGTATGTTATATTGATCTCTAGTGAGGCAATAGCACAGAAAACAAAATTGATTTTGGCTTTGGACTTGTGCAATTGAATGATAAAAGCTCTGACTACAGCACAGACAACCTGGAGTCAATTAAAAACTCTCATATTGGAAATACTGAAGCAAGAGATGGTACTAGTGAGCAGCCATTTCCAGTTCACCCGTTATGGGGGGTTAATGTGGCACAACACTGACCACAACATGAGTAATGAGATATCTTGGGTAGCACTATTGTGCTGATGTGGCTCATGATACTTGTAAGCTAAGAGGATGTCCCCATGCATGGCAAGCTTTCTAGAGTAGCACTGTTTACAAAGACATCAGCCAACATGCAGAAAGATTAGGCTTAGAAGCAAGGACCCACATGATTGGTAGGACGGCCTGCTCTCTCACATGTGACTCCCAGAAATGAATGGTCTTATAAGAATCTTGCCCCAGTAATGGAACAAATGGATCATCTAGCTCTTGCCATGGACATCAGCCACTTGGAGCCCTTATTTTTCCAGTTCCCTATTCATTGGATACGGTGCACATTTTACTTAATTAATAGCTTAGCTTTCTGCATCTACTATGCATTAATGTGGGATAGTCTTATACATTCTTGAATTTTCAGTATAGCCAATCAAATAGTATGTTTTTCAAAAGTAAAAGGAAATCAGAGTACCTGGAGAAGATCTGTGCTGACACTGGGTGAGCATAACTGAACCCCAGACCCTGAAGGTGTGAGCCAAAGATTGTACCACTGAGCCACCAAGCCAACATTCTAACTTGTAGTACTAGCATTTCCCCATATTGTTTTACTTGCTTTTTTCAGACACATTGCTTTCCAATGTTAGCATTTTTGCAGTTTGTGTGTGTGTGTGTGTGTGTGTGTGTGTGTGTGTGTGTGTGTGTGTGTGTGCGTGTGTGCTTTACATATCTTCTTTAGATCTTTAGGTTTGCCAAGTCTCTCTTAAACCTTTATTATGTTATATAGCTGTTTTAATGATGCCTGGAATTGAAATGTACCTCAGAATAAATTTAAAATGCAAGTAAACCCATTTTTTAAGAAACTAAGTTTATTTTCATTTAAAACTGCAGTATAATTGATTTATTTCATTTGTTGGCATTCAGCTGTTGTACAAATGCATTAATACTTCATATTCTGTTGTCTGTGTTTATGCCTTAATTCTCCCTTTTCTGAACTCTAAAGAGGTAGCAATAACAGCATGTGGGTCAGTCACCAAAATGGTGCACCCTTTAGATAACACATACATGAGACTATTTCTGCATTCATTTAAAACATTTATATGCAGATTCTGACATGTTGCTTTAGAAGTGTTTCTGCAAAAAGGCTTACATGTTGTAAACCCCCTCCCCCCACAACTATATGTCAGTTGTGACTTAACCATTGTCTAAATATTTTGATTGTTGTATCTGTGTGAGGTTGTATCCATTTATATTAGAATGCTGAAATAAGATTGAAGCAAACACAGCCCTGAACATGTATTTAAATTATTCATATATGTTTCTGTTGGAAAATTTGCATTACATCATGTTTTACAGATTAATTTAACTGGCATATCATTAATGTTAGCTGTGTGTTGAATAAGCTATTTGGTGAAACAAATCCATGGTGTGAATTGTTATTTTCTATTAGATAGTGTGATTAAAGTATGTTTGCTGCTAATTATCGAAGTGCCTTTTGTATTTGTTGACACTTCATTCACTGCATTTGGCCTTGAGGAGCTACTAGATAAAATAATTTTTGCCTAGTCTGCAGATAATTTACTTGTTACGTTCCATTTTACTTGGTTTTCTTTGTCTTGTGTCTCTCATACTGATACTGCTAATGACAATTTTCCCATCTACAACTGTCCCCCTTATGTTGTTCTGACAAGTGGGCTACATACCACTAACTTCTATAAAATTTTGAGGGAGACACCAAGATTATCATGTTGCTATTCTGTGCTTCCCTTCACTGCTTATTTGCTTGCAATTAAAACAATAACATCTGATGCTAATGATGTTAGTTCTTCTCAAAGACAAACACATCATTTCACACAACTATATACTTGCATCCATTAAAACAAATCCCATATCGACACTGAAGTCATAGTTCTTTGCTCTGCCATAATTATTCATATGACATTACACAGGCCACTGGCAGTATCAAATTGAAAAAATATTGTTGTGTATGCTATTTGTATAAGATTGTTCTTCATTTCTACAAGACTAGTAAAGTACTGCAGTCTTAAGGTAATTTTTTCCATTTGAGGACAATGATATCCCAACTTCTTCAACTGCTCTAGTGATATTGGGACAATAAGGATTAATTTCATCTCCATCTTACATATGAAACCCCAGTGAGGCAGCCATTTCTTCTTCCTGCCCCTAGCTGTGCCATGCTAGTAAAATATATATATATATCAGAAGTGTTGATTGCAGCTATGAAGGTTTCTAGCAGATTACTGGCATATAATGTTGATGACTCCATGGGTGAAACAATCTTTGTCATGACGTAATAAGAATTTGGGAGAAATGCAGCAGGATGTATTTACATTTTTTGGGTGATACTTATCTTGCTGGAACTCATTATATTCTCATTATATTCTAATTATCCTTCTGGAGCTAACTGCACTCTAATTTCTACAATTCTTCATAACCTTCAAGGCAATGGTAGTAGAGTTTGTGCTTCCTGGCTGATAGAGTTTATCACCTGACTCATTACCAACTTTGCCTAGACATAAGAAACTTCCTTTTTTAACATAGAACGATACTTATGTAGTAATATAGCCCCCAGAATATCTCCAAAATGTTCAATGTTCCCTAACAATTATGCTGCTCTACTCCCATAATTCACCACTGCTCAATTATGTTTTTATTTTCTACTGACCCCTTCTTCACGTACACTTGGTTTGATAGTTTTATTTTACTTCAACATATTTGGATTTCTGACACAGAGATGTAGCTAAGTCATTTGACACTCCAAATAATGATATTATTTTTAAAGGAGTCAAAAAAGCTATCAGTTTATCTTGTGAGCTACAGCAAGGGGCAATGTCCTGCTGTCTAAAATTTAGTAGAGCTTCTCACTAAGGTTTCAGAAGGAGCACAACATTTTCAAGATTTGCTTTCATAAGAAACAAACTGAATGCCATTTAAGTAACTGTAAGCACAAACATAGCTGCTTAAGTGCTTTACTGCTACAGTGGTACTGCAGGTGTTCCTTCTGGTGAAAGCTTAGGAACCAATCACTGCAGGTTTTCCTTTTGGTGAAAGCTTAGGAACCAACCACTGCAGGTGTTCCTTCTGGTGAAAGCTTAGGAACAAATAATCACCCAAACTAAAGTGCCAATCATACCAATTAACTGCTTGCATCTGGAGCAGTCACCCCTCTCACCCTGTCCTTGTTACCACTTGGCTTAGACCTAATCGTTAAGTCTAAGATTGGAAACATCTTAGGCTTCAGCTTGGAAAAATCAGCTTTAGCTTTTAAACAGAAATGTTCTGTAATCGTAGCAAAACTTGGCACTAATGAATAAAAGTGGTTCAGTGAAGGGTGGTACATAGTAATTGTTTGCTGAAAAAAATATTAAAGCTTTATAGAAGTTATTTGCTAAAACTAAACCAAATATTAAGTTTTTATAGCTTAATTTCCAGTTCTTGTATTTTTGTATGTAATAATTAATTCTGGAATCCTGCAACAGCATATCATTCTATTTTATTAAGCCTTTACATGAGTAAAAAGTAATATTTTGCTTAACTTTAATTGTCATTCAATTAATTCCTCAGCTTAAATACTTAAATGTCTTTGTAACACTAGTTTGAGTGTAGTAAAGTTAAAAAAAAAAATCCAAACCAAGAACAAAGTTCTCACATATTATATTTTGTTCTACATGGCTGTAGCAATCAGTTAAGGAAATGTTGGGAGGAAAGGTTTTAGTTATTCAAAGAAGAAGGGAGCAGGCAGGGTTTTCATATCTGTGCCTGTGGGGCAGAGTTTGGCTAATATAACTGTCAGGTTAGGTATGAGAAGGCTAGGGGCATCAGAAATTAAGACAAGAGGAGATAGTGTTGTCTGATTTTTTTGCTGGAATGGATGAATCTCCTAGGACACCTGTCGTGTAGGTGTATATATTAGTTGGACTGAGGACTTAGAGCACTCATTTTTACAGTTTGGGGGCTCTGGTTAATTGCTCCAATTTTTAATAGACTGTGAGGGTAGGAATCAGTGATATCAGTTTCAGTAAGTATTAGGGAAGTTTGAAGAGAACCCCAGTTGAAAGTGGTACAGATTTGAAGTAAAACAGCTCTGAGCAGTACTGGACTATGGAAGGGGAAACTGATGTTAGAGGAGGATCTTGCTGACATCTTTTTAGATATTGTCAAACCCTCCACTAATGATAGCCAGGTTAGGAAAAACATACCTGCACCTGCACATATGATCAAGGGTATTTTGTAGACCCTCAGCACATTCTTACTTTCACACAGGCTTAGCATAATGCTTAGAAAGTAGCCAGCGAGATTGTATGAATCAGTATTCCTTTCATTCCTTTTCTATATAGCACAGGGTATGACTCTTATGCCACACAGGAGAGATTTGTGTGCCTAAAGCAAAATATCTGTTATGTGTTGTAAAATGGCATCTTAGAATAAAGAAAAATGATAGTTGAATGTTACAAATAACTATGTTTTCAATTAAAAAATAGTTTTAAACAACTGATGTATTATTGAGAGATACTTTTCTCATTGATAGTAAGTTAGCTGAAAGATACAGAAATCTTCATTTGTCAGCAAGTTAAGTTGGAATTTCTGCTCTGTATCTTTCAAGGAATGAATTAATACTAAGGCCTCTGAAATATATAAAAATATTTTTCTAAGATGTTCATTTATTTCAGCTTATTTGTTTAGTATCAACATCAAGTTTTATCTTTCTTTTAAGCTTACATTTCTGAGTTTACCTGAAGGAGCTTATTGAAATGTTTTAGTCGTCACATTTTAGTTTTCATGTTTACTATTCCCCCTTTTAAGGTGTTTTGTATATTTTCCAGCTTTAGAAAATTGTTTTCTGTATAAGCTGTTTAACAGCTGCTTCTTTAGCCCTGGTATCTTTAAGTCTCACTGTAGTGTTCTGACCATTGCTTTTCTCTTAAAGTATACCGATGTTTGGATTATCCTTCAGAATGCCTGGTTATCCATCAGTCCCATATACAAACATAGGGACCAGCTATAATAAGTCTAAAGTTATGAATTTGCATTATGCTTTCTGTACATTCATAAGAGTGACACAGTTGAATGAATACTTTGATACATAGTTAGAAGAGTTATGTCTTCGACTTGTTCTCTTAGTAAGCAGCATTGGAATGATTGTTGCTTTAAAGCACAGATGCATGTGACACAAGCTTTGAGAGGGCACATCTGACCTTTTGACTGTTTCAAGGCTACAGTAACAAACTGTAAGTTCCTTCTTATCTGCTATACATTTACTTGGTTGAGAATATGTATACACTGCCTTATTTATTCTGACCTACTAGTTATGGTTGATAATATGTATATACAGCCTTAAACAATAATGCGACCAGTAGTACCAATGGACACACTCCAAGGAGAATGTCAATGAAGAAGTATAATTCCACAAGTCAGCCAAGCAAGTAGAAAATCACGTAGTTTATTTGAATTGTAAAATTCAACAAAATGAACAAAATGTTAAGCGCTTTCACCCAGGTTCAATCCCAGGCTTCCTCAGAACAAAAATCAGTGCAACCAATGGTGGGTTTAAATACCCCCAGCTTCATCATGTGACATTTCATGATTAAAATTCTGTAACTTCCCATCAAGTAAAATACATTGAAACATGATGACCAACCTAAAATGTTCCCTTATAAAAAACTCCATTCAAATATGTAATATTACATTCGTAATCGTTTGTTGAATTAGACACATTTAAATAATCCTAAAGAAAATGTATATAATGATAAAAGGTTGTATATAAACTGTATATATACACTTCTAAATAATATATACTGTATGAATTGTGTATATATACAAACCACAATAAATAAATAAATAATTAATATAAAACAATACATAGACTAACCTATATAATTTAATTCATGACCAGTGTGTATATATAAAAAAATGGTCCATAAAATTAAATTCATAATTAAAATATATCAGGCATGATAAGCACAATTTATTTGTGCCTATAATCTTGCTGCTCTCATTCTCAAAACACTACTAATATTAAATTATACAGGTTAGTCTATGTATTGTTTTATATTAATTATTTATTTATTTATTGTGGTTTGTATATATACACAATTCATACAGTATATATTATTTAGAAGTGTATATATACAGTTTATATACAACAATACACAACCTTTTATCATTATATAAATTTTCTTTAGGATTATTTAAATGTGTCTAATTCAACAAACGATTACGAATGTAATATTACATATTTGAATGGAGTTTTTTATAAGGGAACATTTTCGGTTGGTCATCATGTTTCAATGTATTTTACTTGATGGGAAGTTACAGAATTTTAATCATGAAATGTCACATGATGAAGCTGGGGTTATTTAAACCCACCATTGGTTGCACTGATTTTTGTTCTGAGGAAGCCTGGGATTGAACCTGGGTGAAAGCGCTTAACATTTTGTTCATTTTGTTGAATTTTACGATTCGAATAAACTACGTGATTTTCTACTTGCTTGGCTGACTTGTGGAATTATACTTCTTCATTGACATTCTCCTTGGAGTGTGTCCATTGGTACTACTGGTCGCATTATTGTTTCTTGCTCTCTGTGCGTTTTTTGTGGTTTTATATACAGCCTTATTCATTCTGACCTACTAGTTATGGGTATTTTTACTGTCTTTGTTAGTAATGAGTTGATAGCTTTTACTAAAGAATTCCTGTGTGTGTGTGATATTTGTGGATAAGCATAGGGAAGATACATGTATGAGATGTTTACTACTCTCTACTGCCCAGAATGTTGCAGAATGTCCAGATTTTTGCCTCATATTTTTTGTGTTAAATCAGTGAAGACTGAAGTCACTAAATAAAGGGTAATGCAGAAACATATTGTTTTAGCATGTTTCTTAAGATTTTGAAAGTTATATTAAAAGTCTTTCACTAATTTGGGCCTATGACCCCCCCCCCCCCACAACACACACACACACACACGCGCACACATTCATTTTGGCTTTGTACAGAATTCTTGCTGTAAGATGTTGAGAGCCATGAAGAGATTCGAGATGTTTAGTGGACTGAGTCTGGGATGTAAGATCACCACTAGCATGATACAGGTACAGAATGTCTACAGTCCATGAAAATCACTGCCAAACTAACAGAAAAACACACACATGCACACACACACATGCGCGCGCACATGCGCATTCATTAACAGTCATTCATGTATGAGTGTGTGTGTGTGTGTGTGTGTGTGTGTGTGAGTTGATGTAGTTGTGTGTATCTGTGTCTGTGTGTGCATTTCCTTTTAGGAAATGACAGAATTGGAACTCTAAGGTCTAGACAGCCTACAGCTGTGTACAGCATAGCATATTCTGTGCACAGCATCCAATTGCACTATGGGCCCTTTTTCCGGCTTTACTGCAGTCATTAATGGTGCACAGTTTATTCCTGTTGCAAACTGTGTGTGCCAGTCATGATGTGACTGCTGTTACAAGTTGTGAACATGAAAGGCAGAAAGTATGAGAGCAGAACCACTGTTACTCTGATGGCAGTGCACATGCATTTAGAATGTGATTGAAGAAACGTTCTATCTCACTGTGCATGCATGCTTTCTAGCAATCATTTGCATCTCATTTTGCTTGGGATATCTATACTCAGCATGCGATATACATGAGTAGATTATGTCTGAATGAAACGGAATAGGTCTAAGCACAGTTCCACATCTGCAGTTACACAGAACCATACCTCACAGCATAAGAAATTTGGACAAAGCCTAAAATAATGAGGGGACACAGGGCCAAAAATAGGGGCGTATTTTAAATATGGCTCTAAGTTTAGAAAGTTGTTAGAATAACAGGACTTCTGTTAGCATGCATTTTCTGAATGATACAAAGTTTGAAACTCAAATGTGTGTCATTATTTATGACTTCAGCCCTCCATGATTTGCCAGAAAACCTAGTTTTAAGGAGAACAGACCAAAAATATAAGGAAAAAATCTAGACAGTCTGCAAAATCCTGGACACTTGAGAGGTATGCATAGAGCCAATAAATTAGCTTCACAAATCATCTAAATGTGTACTCAGAGATTAGTATGTTTCTTGTAATGACATAAAAAAAAACTACAAAAAGCACTTTTTGCAGGAGCTGCAAACTTGTCTGTACCCCCTTTGTGAGGAACACTTTGGACCCCACAGGCAATATATATATATATATATATATATATATATATATAAAAAGCAAAAACAGAAGATGGATCCAGACCATGGCAAATAAAATCATAAATTTAATGAAAAAAGACACAGGGTAAGCGCTTTCGCAGCTACAAGCTGCTTCATCAGACAACCATTACATAAATTCATCCAATTTTATATTTAAACACACCAATCAAATGTTCACTTTAATCAAATATGCAAATGTTGCCTTAAAGTGTCCTAGTGTCTAAAGGCCATACAGCCTATCTAAGCAAAATCATGCACTAACAGGTACTAAAAACTAACATATCATATGTATACATACACATATTTATGTATTATAAAACCTAAAAAATATATGTAAAAAAGTATAAAAACAAACATCTATACATTCAAATACATATATAAAGATTCAAATACATATATAAAAAATATATATTAGAAAATATATTGATATAAGTAGTGTTGCATACCCTATATGTTCATCTAGGAATAGGCCTATTCTTCAATACAGGCTTAATGGATATTTTATCATTAAGACCTGAACCCATATTAGCACGCATTTGTATGATCCAATCAAGTTCTTTAATTTCAACCTTATTCCTGTATCATCTAAATGTATACTCAAAGATTAGTATGTTTCTTGTAATGACATAATAAAAAAAAACCTACAAAAAGCACTTTTTGCAGGAGCTGCAAACTTGTCTGTACCCCCTTTGTGAGGAACACTTTGGACCCCACAGGCAATATATATCTATATCTGTATATATATATATATATATATATATATATATATATATATATATATATATAGTAATATATATATACATAGTTATATATATATATAGCTATATATATATATATATATATATATATATATATATATATATATATATATATATATATATATATATATATATATATATATATATATATATATATATATATATATATATACACACACACACACAGGTATATATTTAATTATATATATATATATATATATATGTATGTGTGTGTGTGTGTTTGTGTGTATATAGATAGGTATATACATATATGTATATATGGACCCCTATCAGATGATTGAAGTTTCAAATCTTCAAAATTCATATGGTTGGGACCATATGATCGAAGTTTTGAAACCTCAAACATTTTGAATGGAGATTATGGTACAACACGGATCATGAAATTTACCCTTTTACTCACTGTAGTTTGATCTCAGAGTTGGTATATTTAATTTGCAGGGGGTGTGGGGGCATGCAGGGGACTTGCCCACTTGCAGAAACATAAAAAAATAAACTTTTTGTATTTATTTATTTATTTATTTTTTATTGTTCGAAAATTTGATCATATGGCCCCGACCATATGATTTTTGAATTTTTGGAAGTTCAATCATCTGATAGGGATCCTTATATATACATATAAATAAATTACTTTTCTTTTGAGTCAGTAAAAAAGAAACATATGTTGTGCCTACATACATTACTATAATATGTAGCACTCAAAGTATGAGGAAGCAGTGTTGAGTATTCAGAAAATCAAGCAGGGATTTGTCGAGCAGCTGAAGAGAACCTAATGTTAAATGCACATTACTAATACTGGCAGATTCCAAGTGTGTAATGGCTACACTGTCTAATATACCAGCATTCGTACTTGTGTTTATGAGTTCTGTGTTTTCTAATAATGGTATTTGTTACAACAGAGATAGTCTCTAGGCTTATGCCTCACAGTACCCCACGCAGTGTGATAATATTTGTATCTTCTGTCCTGTTGTTTTATATTATGTTGCTCGGGCACAGGCCTCTGTTTTCTCTTTACAGCATTGATTGCTATACCAAGAGCCTGTATTCTGGACTCAGAAATCTGCTCTGAGTTACAGCACAATGGCACTAAATATACAGAACCAACTGATATTGCCAACATCATAGCAGATAGGTTCAGTGCTAGCTTTACCCCCCTCTCACCCCCTAGAGGGCCCATCTCTATACCAGAAGAATGCAAAGTTCCTATAATCACGGCTGCACAGGTAAAAAACACACTCTCCAAAGCCAAGAACACAGCATCCATGGGACCTGACAATATCCCAGGCTGCGTTCTACATGAACTACAGAATGAACTGGTACCCTACCTAAGTACCATGTTCAATCATAGCCTCACCTCAGGCTTTGTACCCACTGAATGGCGCACCGCAATGGTTATCCCACTCCACAAAGGGAGATCCACAATGGACCCGGGGAACTACTGTGCCATTAGCCTGATGAGCCTGGTCTGCAAGGCCATGGAACGTATCATTGTGGAACTTATAAACAAAGACACTGGTAATCTCCAAACTCTGGACCCTACCCAGTTTGGATTTGTAAAAGGCAGATCATATCTCCTAAACCTGATTGACTTCTTTGAAACAGTCACCAAAGCCATAGATGAGGGTAAAATGGTTCACACAGCTTATGTAGATCTCGCCAAGGCTTTCGACACCATCCCCCACTCTGGAATTATAGATAAGCTCACTAAACTAGGTATAAATCCCTATGTCACAAGATGGGTTGCCAACTGGCTCACAGACAGAACCCACACTGTGAAAGTAGCGGATTCCAAGTCCGACTTCAGACCAGTGACAAGTGGAGTACCACAGGGTTCATTCCTGGGTCCTCTCCTGTTTATCTACTTCTCTGAAGTGCAAGCTAACACAGAAGGTCTTTGGCTAACAAAGTTTGCAGATGACTGCAAACTAGGAACCATAATCGAAACTCCTAACGATGTGGACAAACTACAAAAGGGCCTCACTGAGACAGATACCTGGTGTCAAAGTCATGGCCTGAAGCTCAATGCCAAAAAGTGTATTGTCATCCCCTTTGGTAAAAACTCTGTACCCATGAACTACCACATAGCTGGTAGTCTACTTAATGCTGAAAATGTGATAAGAGACCTTGGGACACAGGTGGACAGTAGTCTCTCCTTTGATAATCATATCACCACAGTGGTCAGGAAATCCTTCTACGTGGCTCATCTCATCACAAAAGGATTCTCATCCAGAAAAAAGAGGTCATTGTTCCCCTCTACTCATCACTCATTAGACCCATTATAGAGTACAACACCCCTTTTGGTATGTACCTCACAAGACATCTACAGCAACTGGAAAGACCACAGAAATACCTCACAAAGAGGATTATTGGCCTCAAACAGATGCCCTATGCAGACCGTCTCAAAAAACTCCAGCTTTGCTCCATCGCATATCGCCTACTCAGGGGCGATCTATGCCTAACATACAAAGCTATGTCAAACCCAGAGCTGTTGGACATGCTCCACTTATAGAAATCCCAATCCCTCTGAGCTACATGCTCTAGGGACCTAAACCTTGTCACCACAATAAACAGAACATGCTGGAGGGATAGATTCCTGTCCCAGAGACTTTCCATACTCTGGAACAGACTACCTATCTATGTCAAACAGAGCTCCTCATTAGCACTCTTCAAGAAAAATCTTGATGATTGGATGGGAAATGGGAAATTCACCCCAGCGATCACTTCTGTGGCTCTGCTCGACAGGGGCATAGGGAAATAATTTTCTTGTGTGGCGAAAGCCACGGTACATTTTTTGGCTAGGCTTATATAGGCCCTAGGGCCAATAGCCTAGTACCTACCTATGAACCTATGAACTGAGTCTATTGATTTGTTTTCATTCAGTGTCCAACCTTATTTCCTCTATGCATTCTGTTTAGTAAAAGCATTTTTTATCTGTAAAATGTTTGTCTAAGAAAACTAAATAGCATTTATTTTCACTGGTATTCCATTTTATTTTCTTTGTGCTCACTGCTAGAAAATAATATCAGAATAATATGCGAACATGCTATTTATTGTTATAAAATTATTTTAGCAACTATAGACATAATTGAATCCCTGAGATGCAGAATGACAAATCAGAATCAAAATGGTTAAAAGTTATTTTAGTTGAATGACGATTTAATTGAAAGACCATTGCACTGAATGTGACATAGATTCAGAGATGTCTGTAACACAGAAGTAAGAAATATCTAGAGGTACATGAAGGTGCTTTGTCTGGTGCTTAGGGTTACCTGTACATAATCTCTGATGATATAGTTTCTATTTGAGTGATGGTTGTGATCTCTTTTTCACTTTTCTCCCAAGCTATGAAATTATGGATCTAGTATATTTTACTTGGGGGGGGGGGGGGGTTGAGGGACAAAGCTCCTGCCTACATAGAGGTACAGAGTTGGCTTGTCCCGATTTCATAGAAGCTTTTTTGAAAACTATCCCTTTTGGTGATTTTGATTATATGATTTTTCAGTTATATGATATTTGATTAAATTGTGTTTCAGTGAAAAATAAATTCAATCAGTTGTCCTATAACCTCAGAATCACACTTACAATTATTCAAGGTATTGTAAATTATAGAAATTATTAAGTATTGTATTAGAAAGCAAATTTTTGACTAATGTCGGAAAAATAAAAAAAATATATGAAAGGCTCCTAAATAAATGGCACAGTTATGCATTGGCTAGCATTCCTGCCTTATGACATTTGTGAGTCTGGTATTGTTCCTATCATTGAAGTATCTTGTGTGGAGTCTGTGCATCCTCCTTTTATCTATATGAGTTATCTCCAGGGAATCTGATAATACCAGTAACTCAGGGACAGGCCACTAGGTGAATAAGGTATGCTAAATAATCTGCATTTTGTGCACGTATATCTATGTGCATGCATGTGTCTGTGCATGTGTGTGTCTGTGTAACTATGCATTTGAGTGTGTATGTGTTTCTGCATGCATTGTTTAGTGCATATATGCATGTCTTGGTGTGCATGAGTGCATCTATGTATGTCTCTGCGTGTACATATGTGCATGTATCTGTGTGTGTGTGTGTGTGTGTGTGTGTGTGTGTGTGTGTGTGTGTGTGTGTGTGTGTGTGTGTGTGTGTGTGTGTGTGTGTCTGTGTGTGTGTGTGTGTGTATGTGTGTGATCTGTGTACATGTATGTAGTTGTGTGTATGCATGTGTGTGTGTGTGTGTGTGTGTGTGTGTGTGTGTGTGTGTGTGTGTGTCTGTGTGTGTGTGTGTGTGTGTGTGTGTGTGTGTCTGTGTTGATGTATTTGTGTGTATGCATGTGTGGATCTGTGTACATGTATGCATATGTTTGTGTGTGTGTGTGTGTGTGTGTGTGTGTTGTGAATGTAGGTATATGAATACATGAATGTATATGCTCATGCATGTTTGTCTCCATGTGTAGATTTGTTTGTGTATGGGAGTGTATGGTTTGTTTGTGTGCATGCACACATGTGTGTGCATGTGTCTGTGTTTGTTTGTGCTTCCTGTGATGGACTGTCATCCTTTCCAGCACTCATTTTCTGTCTTATGCAGGAATAGGGTCTGGCTCCTCTGTAGCCCTGAAAAGGATAACACAGGCATTCAGATCCATGATTATCTTTTGCTTCATGCCAAAAGGTTAGTTTGCACCTGGCCAGTCAATGCAGCAGTGATTGGCTTATTCTGATCTGTGTGCAGCAGAAATTTTAAATTGTAGCAAATTGTGTGTTAGTAATTCAACAACTATGCATGGTGTATTCTCTGAGTGATATGTTAAGAATACTGGAGCATATCAGGTTGGTCAGCTGTATGCTGTAACATAGTGACATACAAATTTCTCAGCAAGTTTTTGTATCAATGGGACATTTCTCATGGTATATATCTGCCTTATATGTGCTGCAGGATGTCTGATTAACTCTGGTTGTATGGCTGGAAACTCCTTGCCTTAACTGATAACCATACATTAATGCCCATCACGTTCAATTTAACTTACAAGTCCATAAATGGGCTGAATTTTCCTACACAATAAATAAAGAACTTATGCTCTTATAGATCCCTGGCTAATAAAATATGTGTAAAAACCGTGTGTTTTCTGAATCACTCTGTTGTACATTATATAACAAGTGATCCTAAAGGGTAAGTATGAATGATGCAGTAGAGTGTATTCTATCCCTGACAATAACTGTGGTTATTAATTATGGTTTGATTTGATAGTTATTTTTGTGCTGACACCTAAATAGTTGAAAGTGTCCAGCTGTAGTAAAAAGGTTTTGCATTTCCAAGTACAGATTTTTCTTGAGAAACATCCAACACATGCATATACACCAGCCATATTTTCTTATCATGTAGGAGCTTGTCTGTAATATTCCTGAGATTTTACATGCTTTCATTTTAACTTCTGTTATCCGTACAGAAATTTTTAGGAATTAAATAAAATGTGTCAAACAGTTTTCATTAAATCATAATTTTTCACATTAAGTGAACTTTTCTGTAAAAGAAAGAAAGAAAAAAACTGAAACGTGCAATAGAAATATAGAAGTAGGGAAGATATGTAAGTAAACAGTAGCTTGGTTTTTTACTTGATTTTGTAAACTTTGAGATCATTACATTCATACAAGCACTGAACATGGCTGACTGATGTTGATAATCCTCCTGATTGCTTCCCCATCTGTGAGCCATTTAGTGAATTAACATTATCATTTAAGATGTGCTTCAATACTGTTGAAGTGTTTTTATGGAAAAAGTGGGTCAGTAATATAGGCTTTATATTTCAGGTTTTCTATTCTCTTCATTTTTTGATAAATATGAGTGTTTCCCATTACTGTCTATACTCAAACCTACATGTGGGTGATTCAGTAAGAAGATTGTAGGGCTAAGCTCAATTCATAGAAAAGTATTATGTCAGGATTGCTGATGATTTATTAGTCTAGATTTTTAAAATCCCAAGCAAAGGAGAATAACCCAGAAGAGAAATACGTAGTTCTGTGCTCTGTTCAAGTATTCAGAGTATTATTTGATCCAACAGTTTGATAATGCCCCTGCCCTCAAAAACTGGACTTGTGGTTAGCATCATCCCAGTTGAACACCAGTAGTTTTCTTTTCTCTTTCTCCATCTTAATGCTAATGACAAATGTCCTGGGCTCACACTGGGAGCATGCACTGACTTTCTCAGTCCAAGGGGTCTGATTGCTGTCCAACACACCAGCACTGCCTTCACATAAAAACACAAACCACACACCCGCCTTCGCAGAGGCTCTCAATAAAAATCTATCCAAACAGCAGAAACCTCCAAGGCAGAAATGCATTCGACCACCACAACACTAATTACGAGACACATAACCCACAGTGTGAAAGTAGCTGAATCCAATTCAGACTGCCGACTAGTTACGAGTGGAGTCACACAAGGTTCTGTCCTGGGTCCTCTCCTGTTTGGCATCTACTTCTTTGAAGTTCAGGCCAACACAAAGGGACTCTGGCTGACAAAGTTCACAGATGATTGCAAGTTGGGAGCTTTTATTAACTCCCCAAGTGATGTTGACATCCTACAGAAAGGCCTCACTGAGACCAGCAACTGGTGTCAGAACCATGGCCTTAAGCTCAATGTCAAGAAATGTGTTATCATCCCTCTTGGGAAAAACCTGGTTCCCTTGAATTACCACATTGATGGTAGTCCACTGAACACAGAAGGCATTATAAGAGACCTGGGAACATGTTGACAGCAACCTCTCTTTTGACCACCACATTGCCACTGTGGTCAGAAAGTCCTTCTATGTAGCACATCTCATTACTAAGGGTTTTGCATCCAGGAAGAAGGAGGTCATTGTCTCCCTCTACTCTTCCCTCATTAGGCCAGTCATCCAGTACAATGCCCCATTTGGCATGTACCTCACTAGACACCTGCAACAACTGGAGAGGCTGCAAAAGTACCTAACAAAGAGGATCCTAGGCCTTAAACACTTGTCCTATATGAACAGACTCAAAAACACCGACTATTCTCTGTCTCATATCGCCTACTTAGAGGTGAGCTCTGCTTGACATACAAAGTCATGTCTGACCCAGCACTGTTAGAAATGCTACAGCTAAAGAAATCCCACTCCCTCCACATCACATGGTCCAGAGATTTCAATCTCATTACCACAATCAGCAGAACAAGCTGGAGGGACAGGTTCATAACCCAAAGACTGTCCATCCTATGGAATAGCCTTCCCATACATGTCAAACAGAACACCTCACTGGACCTCTTCAAGAAAAATCTTGATGAGTGGATGGGAAATAGATAATTTACCCCAGGGATCACTCCAGTGGCTCTACTCGACAGAGCCACTGGGAACTAAAGTCAGGTGGTACGATGCCAGTGTAATCCTATGGGCTAGGCTTGTAAAGGCTCCAGGGCCATTAGCCTAGTACACACCTATGAACCTAAGATAAAGCTGCATCTATGTCTAAAATGCTGACATCTCTCAACATTTGTTAGGAAGCATTGGCATCTGTGAGTATCCATAAGATCAGTAAATAGTAGATAATCTGATTTGGAGTCATCAATGAATGTAGTGGTCTTTTCAGAAGCAGAAATACAGGTCTTCATGAAGAACTTCACAAAAATATAGTCAGATCTTACTAGTAATGAGAGTAGAAAGTGGCGTGAAATAAATGGGAGAAACATTTGTAAGGACAGAATCAAGAATATTCATTCTTCTGGTGGTGTAACAATTTGCTAAACTGTATTAGCAGTTTTAAAATCCAGAAAGCTGTGGGCAGTTTTATTGGTAGGGTATATTTTCTGTTTTATTTGTGAATAGTTGAAGTTACTTAGAAGAAAGGCGTTTGGTTTAGTTGTTAGATTTTTTAACTGGTTAATGTATTCGTTGAGCTCCGAAGGGGCTTTTGATTCTCTTCCATAATTGCTTGTAATATAATAATTAATTTTATTCTGTGTAACTAGGCTTTCATTTCAACCACTTCCAGATTTGCATTGTGCAGAATCTGGAAAGAGTCCGTAAGGCTATGTTACATATAGATAGTCTTCTGCAGGTACCAGAGAATGTATGGCTAGTACTGTAACCTAGAACAGACAGAGTGTTAGGAAACAGGTTTCTGTAATTACACAAATGTTTATGTTTTACATGGTAAAGAAGACCTCAGGTTTGGAGATTTTTCTGTTTAGGCTCTTGGAGTTCAACAATCATTTCTTGATCTTATCTGGACTGAGATTTACTATGCCAGGATGTCCAGGTGAACTCTGCTTAAAAAAGTCACATTGCAGTAGCAAGTGTTTTAGTAAGTAAGAAAAAAAAAAACAAGTTGTGAAAGGTGCAGGCCACCCCTGATAAAGCAGGGGTGTCTGATGACTGTTTCATCCTAAACAAACACACACATACTAGATCACCACAGAATGACACCAGCTTAATAGCCATTTGATGAAGTCTCTTATTTTATACTTAAATTTAGGCATCATTCTTGAAGAAGATGAAATATTGCTCAGTGCCAGGGCATTGCCTTTAAGACATGACCCAAAAGCTTGAAAATGTCTCTCTGCATTTCATCCAAGGTGTAGTGCCTAAGGTGGTTCACTCATATGGGCAACTGCAAGGTCACAATTGTTATCTTAGGTGGAACTGATATCCTAGGTGCCCTAGTGGCATTTCTGTCCGTAGCACCAGAGTGGCAGCTCATTCTCTTTATACTTTTACAGCTTGGTGAGTACTGCATCTATGTGACTTACAGTGTAATGACTAGTGACTAGGACTTTGCAGATGTGTGCTCAAGGCTTATGAGACCTTATGTTTACAGGCTTACAGAGCAGGAGATGTAATTAAGATAGATGTGGATGCAAATGTGATCTTTAAAATTGTCAATGTCACTATAATACTAAGGTAAGGTATTAAGATGTTTAAGAGGCCAAGGCAGCTTATACAATGATTTTTTCATTACCCAGCAAATGTGGGAGTGATTTCTAAAGCCTGGATTTTAAAATTCTCCTTTTAGATTCTTAAGAAATACTCTCAAGAAGGAACAGTCAAATTTAATATGTTTTCACTACAATTTGTTTTCAGGGGAAATTTGGATATAATAGATCAATGGATTTTGCTGGTAAATGAGACATGTTTCCTCTTGCTGACAAATGATTTTCCCAACCTTCAGGGATTTCTCAAAACACTTGATCACTATCCTGCCAGCATTTTTTTTGGCCCAGAATGCCATTAATGAAACCAGTCCTAGTTAAGGAATCTTAGAAATCATATAGTAAGTTATTTGGAAATTTCCATTAAATTACAATGAGCTGCATACTGCCTGAATGGATAACATTGCTGGTTAATAGCTACACAGTCCCCAGTTCAATCCTCTGGTCACTATTTTGGTGGAGTTGCAAATTCTTATGACTCATGAAATGGGACAATTTTCCCATCTTAGCAAAATCATGCTGGTTGACTACTTTAAATTGTCCAGATATATTGCCATTACCTTTCCCTTGGAGATATTATCAGGGATGTAAATAGTCCATAATGATTTGTTTCTGTGAGTGGTTAACACACGCACACATGGGTGTGCGCGCACACACACATCACACACACACATATATAAATAGCTAGATAGATAGATAAATGAACAGCTAAGAGATTACTTACACAAACCCACACACACACATATATAAATAGATAGCTAGATAGATAGCTAAATGAATAATTAAGAGTTTGCTTACACACACACACACACATATATATATATATATATATATATAGCTAGATAGACAGATGAAGAGTTAAGAGTTTACTCTGATTTTTTTCATTTGAAAGGGTACTATCACACTGTGTAGATTAGTGCTAGAAAGTAATTCTACTATTTGTCTTTCTTCCCATGTGTTGATAGCGGATGCATTGGCTATGGATTGGGACCACACTCTGATAGCTAATTGTCCATGAACAGTGCTGTCTGCTTACTTATCTCTGCACATCATTATGAAAGTGTTGATGGCACTGCAGTTATCTGCCAAATCTCTGTACAGCAGTCTTTGTCAAACTCTTCCAACACATTCACTTTATCCTTATGTCCAAGGTCATGGCTAGAATAAAATATATATAAATCAAATTAAGAAAAAAAACATGATTCATTAATTTACAATAACAGTATTTCATTCTTCCCTCCTCTTTCTTCTCTTGGTTGCAAATGCATCGGATATGAGTTTGGGACTGCACCTTAATGACTAATCGTCCAAGGGCCTTATTCTAATGCTTGTTTATTCATGCACGTCATAATGAAAGCAATGATGACAGTGGACTTAGCCAAGAAAGCACTTTAGAACTGTCTGTGAAAAGCAGCTCTGATGCCTAAACCTAAATAATACTGCAGTATTGGACCTAAACAAATGGAGGAATCAGTAATAACTGGACAGGGTGATCATGGGATTTGAAAACTGATGTCTTGAAATCAATGTATTTGTCAGTTAGGCAGGTAGGCTGGTCTGGGGACCCTTGTCAGCTGATCAAAGCTAAAGGTAAAGTTGTACCTGGCTAGCTGTTGATGCAGTTAGCACTAGGATGCGATCTCCATGCAGTAATGCTGCCTCTCATGCTCCCTGTTTATCATGCCATTGTATCCTTGAGCAAAAGACAGAGAGACAGTCTGGCCAAAGCTAATGCAAAACCTTGTACGAGGCCACAGGTAGTCTGCCATTTACTTACTGGCTATACAATTTTACATAAACTCCTTGGATTTTTCTCCTATGGGATTGTCCAAGATGTGAAAGAACTATATATTTCTATTGAAAATTACTTTAGTAGAGGCAGGGCTCCAAAAAATAGACATTTTCAGCCAAAGCTGCTTACATTTATATATTACTAATCTGACATGGATACAGGGTCTAATTGCAGACAATATTGAATTTAGCATACTTCACTGCTGAAAAGATCAGGCTGATTTGGAAGTTCAGGGATGTTACATAACCCATATATGTTTGACTAAGACATATAAAAAATGACTAAATATATGTTATTAGCATGGTCTTGTACCATATGTATATTTCCTAACTTTGCCCACTACCAATGGTAAACCCATTTGCTTGATTCATTTTGGCTGTTTTCAGTTTATTTATGTTTCTATTTTCAGATTTACTCTACTGTTCACATCCAGTGATGTCAGTTTTTTAAAATTTCTCCAAGTCATTTGAGTTTCTAATACCATGACGGGAATGGACCCCATTCCTAAGTCAAACTATGTCTAAAGTTCATGAAATTAGAATTGTTTCAATCTTTGATGTCAGCCAGTAGTGCTCTTCTCAGCACCCGCAATGTGCCCAATAAAGACTCCTTCTGCAGTACATATGGAGTTGCATGAATTGGTAATATATCTAAATACGACTGTAATTTTTTTTTTATAAGTCCCGTTGCTCCTACTACTATTGGAACTGTCTAGTTACCTTTCTTCCACATTACTCTCGCGGCTGCCTGCAGATCCTGATATTTTATGACTGTGTCTCTCTGTATACAAGACACTGTAGTCACTAGGCATGGCAATTTCAATGACTGATGCTACTCTTGTCTTCTTTTCTTGGACCACTATATCCAGTTTTCTAGCATCTATCTTTTGAACTGTTGATAATGGATGATCCCATGTGATGTAGACTTCTTCATTTTCTATGATGCTTTGTGGCTCATGTTTCCAGGGTTTTTTCAATACCATAATGTTTGCACAATCCGTAGTGCAACAGTCTCGCCACATTATTATGCCTTTCAGTATACAGTCCTTCTGCCATTAGTATGTCGCAACCAGCAACGAGGTGTGCAACTGTTTCCAATTCAGTTTTACAAAACCTACATTTGTCTGTTTCTCCCACATGTTCACTGGACTTTATAAACCAATGTGTATGCAGTCCACTGTCTTGGGTTGCCAATATTAACATTTCATCTCTTGGTTTGAATTTGCCTGTCCTTAACCATTCCTGTGTTTGTTCCTGATCAACATGAGGTTCTTCCAGAAGTTTTCTATACTTGCAACTAAATTTATGCTTTTTCCACATTTCTTGCCTTGTCATCTGATCCTTCACCTTATATTCTTTCTTGTTTTTTGGCACATTCAGTTGCTGCCTTATTTTTATCTACTTCTGGTTTGATTTACATTCCTGCTTGATGCCGATAAGCTTCTGCTACATTAAGCAGATAAGTTATCTTAGATTTATTCTCCTCATGTTTCAAAACTTGCACTACGTTTGGGTCTTGTGAGGTCAGCAGATATGTATAGAGTCACACAATTGCAGATCTATACATATAATCAGTTTCATGGAGGGCCACCCCCCCTTCGTAATGTGGAATATACATTATCTGGGTATGCACTGATTTTTATAAATCATTTGGTGAGCATGAAGCATCCTTCTTGTTTTCCTATCTAATCTATGCAACATGTTTTGGGGCCAGTCAATCATTCCAAAACTGTAAGTTAGGACAGAAAGACCAAATTGGTTTATAGCTTGGATTTTGTTCCTAGATGTCAGTGCTGTTTTCAGGATTAATTTAAGTCTTCTGAAGTATTCCTTACTAAGTTTTATTTGCATTTGTTCATGTTTCATTGTTGATCCTTCATCAATTCCCAAATATTTATACACTCCTTCTTGCTCAAGTTCTTTTATATCACATTCTTGTCCTAAACTGATATTTTCCTGGCTTTGCAGTTTTCCTGCTTTAAAGGAACACTTTAATAGTGCACTGCTACTACAGAAGATAAAGCATGCACTGCGTATATGTACTAAATTTGAAAAGAAAAATTGTGGCATGAGCTGGCTGACATATACTCCATCCTGAAACTGCTTTCTGGTGAAACCAATTGTTTTTTTCCCCAGGAAAGTGGCAGACTAGTGTCTGTTTAAGACAACATAATGAAAGGAGAAAGTATGGTCGTGTAAAATCTTACCATAACAATAGATGTCCTTGCCTTTACCACTACAGTATTCATAATATATGTGATTCTTTGCCATGAATGCCCGACATCCAGACAGTCTACCAAAGCCTACTGTTGCTTTTAGGTACACCGAATGTAATCCAAATGCATCACACTTAGCGTAGGGCATAAAGGTGACATTCAGGCATACCATTCTCAGAACTGATTGCCCCATTGGGAACACTTGTCCAAGAAAACCCAAGGGGTGAGCTATATACATCCAGGAAGGAAAAGTACTAGGGGGATGGAGGGAAGGAGTTAATACTGCAGCAGTGAAGGGAAGAACATCTACTGTTATGGTAAGAGTTTACACAACTGTACTATGTCCTTACATTCACTGTTGCAGTATTCATAACATATGGGGGAGTGTCAAATCTCAAGGAGAAACATGGGACGAGAAGGGAGCAGGAGAGCCTTCTAAGAAGCCATGAAGAATGGCTGTAGTAAAACCAGCAGTAGCTCTGGAGATACAATCCAACTGGTAATGTTTGGCAACGTTATGCACAGAAGTAGCTGCTTCAAGAGTAGAATTAGCATTTAAGCCCTTGAAAAAAGCACCAGTAGAAGCCACTGTTCTAGCAGAATGAACATTTATAGAAGAAGAAGGCTCTTGCTATGAAAAGTGTGACAAAAAGAAATAGCCTTTGAAATCCAAGGGGAAATAGTTTGCTTAGATACAGCTAATCCTAAAGACATAAGATGAAAGGAAACATGAGTGATCAGATTTTCTAATAGCTTTAGTCTTATCTAAATAAAATCTGAGTTGTCTAAGCATGTCCAAAGTATGCGCCACCCTCTCACTGTCAGATTGTGGAGAGGGGAAAAAAGTAGGCAAATTAATAGACTGATTGACAACCCATTAACCACCTATGATGCAAGGACAGCCTGTCCTCATAGAAAATTAAACAAATACGACAAGCCATAAGGGTTTGCCACTCAGACAACCATCTGGTAGAAGTAAGAGCTAACAAAAGAACAGTCATCCAAGAACAATGTGGAAAGGAAGCTAAACCAGCAGGCACAAAAGTAACCTGAGTCAGTTTCTCCAAAGCAAAATTAAGATAGCAGGGGGAGGGATAGGTTTCCTGTGAGGTCTAATATTAAGGACACTTTTAAGAAATTGTTTAGCCTCAAATATAGAAGCTAAAGGAGGAATTAAATGCAGATAAGCAGAAAGAGCTGCTATGTGGGCCTTAATAGAAGAATAGGCCAAACCAACATTAAGGAACTCACACAAATAAGAGAAAACAAAAGGAACATCCACAGTAAGGGGATCCAGGTTACAAGAGAGACACCAAATAGAAAACATCTTTCATTTGGATAAACAGGATTTCTTAGTAGTAGGTTTTCTGGCCTCCTGCAGGACCTGTAGTACATCTTCAGAAAAAAGAGGTGTCTTTGAGGAATCAAAACCCTGTCACTCACAGTGTTAGTTAAAGTGTGGACAGGTGGAGATAGATGAAAGATCCCTAGTCTTGTGTGAGTACCTCCACCCTGTGAGGTAACTTGTGATGATTGCCCTTGGCTAGATATAGAAGTAGTGGGAACCAGTGCTGTTGCAACCAAAAGGGAGTCACCAAGATTTTAGGAGCATCCTGTTGAATCTTGAACAAGACTTCTGGAATAAGAGGAAGGGTAGGGAATGCATAAAGAAACATCACCTTCCAAGAAAATGAGAGGGTGTCCACCTTCCACACCAGGGGACCTGGGACTCTGGCACAAACAGAGGAAGTTGTTTGTTCAGAGGGGAGGCAAACAGATCTACTTGAGGAGTAACCCACTGGTGGACAATGTCCAGAAACACATCCCTGCAAAGCATCCATTCATGGGGCTGAGTTATGGACCAGCTCAGAGTGTCTGCCACAATGTTCTAACCAGAAGGGATATAATCTGCCTGAAGAGTCATTTGACACTTGACAGCAAGATCTCATATCAGAAGTGCCAGCTGGCAATGAAGGTAAGATCTCATTCCTCTCTGTTTGTTGATATACCACATCACTGTGGTATTGCCTGTAAATACCTGTAGAGGCCCCAGAAGATGAAAGGCCTAAAGAGCCAGCATAAGAGCTCTCATCTCTTTGATATTGATGTGTTCCTTCAGCTAATAAGGTGACCACACCCCCTGTGCCTTCAGAGAGCCAAATGTAGCACCTCATCCCACATCGGAAGCATCTGTGAATAGTTCCTGAGAGGAAAGAGGGGGATGAAGAGGGAGCCCTGGATTCAGAGACAACCACTGAATCCACCGGTGAACTTCATTCTTGAGACACAGAAGAAGAGGAACTGCAAAGTCTAGAGTATGTGCATGCTGAAGCCACACTGACTTTAGAAACCACTGGAACTTCCTCATGTGGAGTTTGGCTAGAGGGAGCATTGGAATGGTGGAAACTATGAAACGCAGACCTCCCAGAAACTGTCTGGCTGTAATGGAGGCCAGGGGAAGAAGAGTTTGAAAGTACGAAATGGGTGTTAAGGCCTTTGGAGAAGGCAGGGATGCCAGCAATGGCACTGTCGGAATCCTGCAACCCAGAAAGACAGGAACCTGAGAAGGAGTCAGAGAAGACTGTTTGAAGTTTATTGTGAACCCCAGGCTCTGAAGAATGGAAATGGCAAAATGGAGATTTTGCAAAAAGGATCTCTTGAGAAGATGCCTGAATCAGCAGGTCATCAAAGTGAGGAAATATTTGGATCTCTTGAAGCCTGCAAAAAGCAATCACGGGAGCAAGACATTTGGTGAACACCCTTGGGGCAGTAGAAAAGCCAAAGGTCAAAGTAGAGAACTGAAAATGCCAGGAATCAACAGAGAAATGAAAAGCATCCTGAAAAGAGGATGGATAGTAATATGGAGATAAGCATCCTTGAGATCCAGAGACACCAGATAGGCCTGAAAGAGCAAGAAAGGAAACAGAGTCTAAAAGGACAACATCCAAAAGGAATACACCTTCAGAAAAGTGTTTGGATGACAGAGGTCTACAACTGGTCTCCAAGTTACCACTTTTCTGGGCACTAGAAACATTCTTGAGGAAAACCCCTTCCCCCTTTGAGACACAAGCACTTCTTGAATAGTACCCTGAGGCAAGAGACCTTGAAAAACCTCTGGGAAATAAGGAAGTTGTTCCCAAGGAGGCTGAGGAATGCCAATAAAGTGGTGATAGGATATCCACACCATGAAGTACTCCTGACAACTGAATGACAGAACCCAAAAATCTTAAGTGATCTGAAGCCAAATAAGAAGCGAAACAGAAAGAGAAAGAGGAATGAGGCTGGGAAGAGACGGATAGTCATGCAGCACCTTTTTTGTCAGGAAAGGAAGACTTCTGAATTATTGAAGTCTGAGTGACCTTAGCAGGAGGAGCCCATTTGCCACCCTTTTTAACTTTAGCAGCAGGGTGAGACTGCCTAAGAGCAAATGATGGCTTAGAAGGATAGTTTCTCTGAAATTTAGGCACAGGAGAAAAAATATATGTTTAAGCACTTGTAAGGCCTTCACTTATCCTGAAAAGACTTAAATAAGCTTGCAGCTGCTTCCCCAAACAAATTTTATTATCCAGAGGAGCATACAGTAACTTAGCCTTAATATCATCAGGTAAAGGTTGAAGCCTAAGCCAAGAATACCTCCTCATTACTGAACTAAAAGCAGCAGCCCTAGAAGAGGCATCTGCTGCATCAAAACTATATTTGATAGAATGATGAACAACTTGAGAGGAAGTCTCTAGCAGGGAAAGAGCAGAAGTTTTACCTTCTGAGTCTGGAAGATCATAAATAAGCTGACAGACCTGAGAAAGAAGAGCCAATGCATACCTAGATATATAGGTCTGATAATTAATAGCCCCAAAATCAAGAGTAGTAGAAGTGTAAACCTTCTTACCCAGCCTGTCCATAGTTCTGCTATCCTTGTCAGGAGACAGTAACTTGGGCAACTGAAGCAATGGTGATGGCTTTCCAGAGGCTACAGATACCACAGAGGGGTCAGCATCAGGGCATTTGTGCAAAATGTTACAATCCTCAGGGACCCTATAAACCCTATCAGGCTTCTTGAGAGCAGGGGGCAGAGAATCAGGTGCTTTATAAGCATTGTAAAAAAGCATCCAGCAAAGCAGCAAAAACAGGAGGAATAGCCGCCGGTTTAAGAGAGTCTATCTGCAGTAACTCATAATACCTCTTATGGATATCAGAGACCTGAGCACTATCTCACTTAAAAAAATCCATCATCCTAGAGATTGTGTCCCCAAAGGAAATTGCCTTAAAAAGAGTACCAAGACTATTAGATTCCTCTTTATCTGATCCATAGTCTAAAGTAGAAGGAATCTGAGTAGAATAGGTCAGGGATTCTTCATCAGAATCCAACTCTTCCTCAGAAGAATCCTGTTCCCTAGGCCTTTAAGGGGAGTAGGGGGTCCAAGGTGGAGCAGAGACAGAAACCCCCTGAGGAGGCCTTAATGACATTAAAGCATTAAATGACCCCTGAGTAAAGGCCTGCCACTCACTTTGTGGATCCCTAGGAGCAGAGGAAACATGTTTAGTTATTATGTTTCTTTTTTATGGGAACATCCACCCTATAAAACTGTAAGGGCTCTGACTCAGGATGGCATTCGATAACCATAGTAGGAAGGTCTTCCCTAACTAGAGCCTGCAAAAAAACCCTTAGCCCCCTTGCAAACAATTAAATGTGGTTCCCCCTGAATGCCTGAAATGGACTCCTGCAAAGCCTCATTGGATGTGCTGCCAGCTGGATCATCACCAGCTTCCAACCCAGTCACAGCAAAGAAATCCAAGAATACAGCCAGGTGAGCCTCCAGATTTGTAACAACCTCAGCAGAAACACCTGGCAGAGGCTGGTCTTAATTTTTTCATCTTCTTCTTCCCTGATGGCTGACCCTTGGGGCAGGAAGTTCCTTCCATTGTATCTTTAGTGAGAAGCTTAAGATACTGGTTCTCAAGATACAAGGAAATGGAAGAACGGTTACTATGAAGGGTTTTTGGGATCAACACCTGACAAATCGAACAAGACCTATGGTTGTGAGAAGCTCCTAGGCAACAAAGATACTTATTGAAGTGGTCTTTATGGTGATTCGGGGAAATAAAGGGGGGGTAGGAAGAAAAAAAGAATAAAAAGTGATGTTTTTGTAGATTAAAAAAACTGAAACCATTGCCAGTGATATGGGATCAGTGCATGAAATGAACCCATCAAATGTATACAACTCCTCCACAACTGTGAAAGACATGGAAACTAGTGATGGATAAGTATTGGTGTTCTGGTTAATATGACACAGGATGCCTGCAGATATCTTTCTAATTTCAATATTTAGTCCCATTTGAGTAAACTGTACTATGGAATGGGAATGTATTTTTTTTCCAAAACAAATACCGAAGGTCTTGAAATGTATACTTCAAATATTAGAGGTAAAATACAGAGATGGAAAGAGGAACAAATATTCAGATGATGTGACTGAGGTTTGAAGAAGGTAATTTCAACAGTATGGGAGGGAAAGAGAATTTAGCAAGATAATATGTTAATATCAAATAATTTGAAAAAACACAAGAGGATATCAACAGCTTGGTGGATAGAAAACACACAAAAAATACTAAATAAATGGAAAAGGTAGGGATGAGGTATTTGAAATATGGGGAAGATGATAACCAGCAGATGATGAAATGGGAAAGGAAAACATATAGAATGATATGCAGGGAACTTTATATATATATATATATATATATATATATATATATATATATATATATATATGTGTGTGTGTGTGTGTGTGTGTGTGTGTGTGTGTGTTTGTGTTTATATATATGAATCCCCTGTGTTTGACTGAATGTACATTTGTTTGACAAATGCAGAGGTGAGATTTAAAGTCAGTAGTCTGTATGGGCAAATGATAAATATGTTGATGGTATGGAATGTTGATACACTTAAGTAGGGTTGGGGGTGAGAGCATGTGTCTGTGTGTGTGTGTGTGTGTGTGTGTGTGTGTGTGTGTGTGTGTGTGTGTGTGTGTGTGTGTGTGTGTGAGTTAAGGTTAGGGGTGGGGATGAGTGAAGGGTGTGTATTGTGTGTTTGTGTGTGAGTTTGTGCATTTTACAGTAATGATAAGGGCTAGATTAGAGGATAAATGTTGTATTCTTTGAATGTGTTTTTGTCTGTTTGTGTGTCTGAGTCTGTCTTGTGTAGTGGCAGTGTTACAGAAGATTTTAATGATGATGAGATGTAGGGTTAGGGTTGGAGGAAGGGGCAGCATTAGGGTTAGGGTTAGCATCTATTACTAAAGGAGCAGGAGGCAGAGCACACCTGCCCTCCTTAGTAAAGGGTGCCAACCCTAATCCTAATACTGCCCCTTACCCCAACCCTAAGCCTATACCTTATCATCATTAAAACCTTCTTGTAACACTGACACTCCTCAGACAAATTTGAGGCTAGTTTTACAGGGTTTACAGGGAGGTTTAGTTTTACTAACGGGAGAGGAAATACTTTTTTCTCTCTCAATATTATCTCTTATTTTGTCTGTGTTATGCACTTGATATCATGGCACTTTGGTCATTCACAATACACCCATATATGTGTGCATGTATATGTGGGTTTACTATCATATATTCAACAGTCAAATTCCTACCTTAAATATCGACTAAAAACTTCGACTCAGAATGTCAAGAAGGTCAGAATGTCGCAAACACACTACCTGTTCTGAATTCAACTTCCCTCGACATCCTTACACTGCAGTCTGATGCTACACAGCACATGCCATGATGATTTTGCAGGCAAGCCCCCCTGCATCCCCGTTGGCAACTCAGACATCGCACTACATTGGGGAAAAGAGTAACTTTCTCGACCCCCACTGTTACCGGGATCTCTAGTTACAAAATCAAACTCATATGTGCGAATACACTCTGCATTTGCTGTACCGGGATTCGCACACATGAAGGTTCGGCAACACGGGTTCAACCAACCGTAATTTAACAACCCGTGGTCACTGAACCTTCACTTGAAATTGTGAAAGTAAACCGTATATGTGTATATATATATATATATATATATATGTATATATATATATATATATATATGTGTGTGTGTGTGTGTGTGTGTGTGTGTGCATATGTGTGTATATGTGTATGTGTGTGTGTGTGTGTGTGTGTGTGTGTGTGTGTGTGTGTGTGTGTGTGTGTGTGTGTTTGTGTGTGTGTGTGTGCCTTCTGTGCAGAGTCTGCATGTCCTTCCTGCAGGTTTCCTCCGGGTACTCCAATTTCCTCCCACATTCCAAAGATATGTAGTAGGTAGATTGGACAGTCTAAACTGGCCTTAGGTGAGAGTGCATGTGAGAGTGAGTGAGTGTGAAAAATGAACTACAGTGGCAGGGCTAACCACCTAGCAGTGTAAAACTTGGCTCAAGATGATTGCCACTGTTGAAGTGACACCCCGACCCCATGTGCAAAATGGGAATACGGGGTTGAGGATGGATGGATGGATATATATATGTGTGGGTATATATAGGTTGAATCAACGTTTCACTGATACCACTAGCAGTGACATACTTCTACACATGATCCAAGCATGAAACCTGGTGCATGCAAACTAAAAGCCTTTTTTTTTTTGCAGGGCGTAAGCCTCCTACACCTTCAAACCCCCTGCTAATTATATATAGTAACTCTGAGTTTGTACAATCCCATGAGAAAAGACTAATTCCCTAACCCAGGGAATTGTAGATTTTACACAACTGTTGAGCACCTGTTTTGTGGAGCAAACTGTGTCGACAGAACAGAGGAGGACTAACCCCCAAATTGACAAATGGCAGTACTCCCATATGGGTGATTTTCTCACACTGCTATTTTCTTGAATGCTACTGTATATGTTTTGGCACGGTGTGGGTGTCTGTGTATATGTACATATATATATATATATATATATATATATATATATATATATATATATATATATATACATATATAGACCTAAGACTGTTGAACGAAAGTTCAACAGTATGAATCCAACTTACACGAGCACACTTTAACGAAAATGCTTTTACCAAAAAAGCAATTTCGTTAAAGCGTGTTAAAAACAAAATATTAAAAAATAATAAAAAAGTGTTTATGCAGGGGGGCAAGCACCCCTGTACCCCCATGTGGGGGGCTATGCCCCCACCCCCTACTTTATTATTCTCACTCCAAGATCGCACTACAGTGGGGAAAAGGGAAAAATTCCCTTAACTGCACCATAGTACGATCTCCGCAACATTCACTCCCCCACAACTCCCTCTACCTCCAGGCATACTTATGCGAAAGTGCTTCTTCAGTGAAAACCACTTTGCGTAAGTATAAATGGCCATTTCAGATTTGGTGAAATGGCCGTTCACTCATTAGTCCCAGACCCATATATATATATATATATATATATATATATATATATATATATATATATATATATATATATATATATATATATGTGTGTGTGTGTGTATATATATATATATATATATATATATATATATATATATATAGATAAAATAACGAGAGAGAGAAAGTGACATTATACTCAATTACGGACTTGATTAGTGATGAGTATGGAGGGGTTATAACCTTCTTTGCTGAAGAGGTGATGCCTTTCCTAACCAAGTATGCGATGTAGAAAGCTTTCCTTACTACAGTAGACACATGGTGGTCAAAGTTAAGGTCACAATCTACTTGTGATCTCAGATCTCTTACCACTTTGTAGGTACATAGGGTATTGTTGTTAATTTGATAATGTGAAGCTACATTGTTTTTACTGCAAGGAATAATGCATTTCTTTGCAATTGGTTTGACCCTGTGACTAAGACACCAGTTGTTGATCGGTGTAAGACCCTCCTGAAGTATACTGACATAATTTGGGGATTCAATAATTGCACCTAGTTTGCAGTCATCCACAAACTTGGTCAACCACAGCCCCTTATTTTTGGCCTGAGCTTCCTGAGAAGTATATACCAAACTGTAGGGGGCCCAGCACTGACCCTTGTAACAGTCTGCTGGTGACAGGTCTGCTGACTGAATTGGTGTCACCAACTTTGATAGTGTGTGACTGATTTGTGAGCTGATTGGGAATGCTTCTTACAACAAAGGGGTTTACATTCAGTTTGCTAAGTTTATTGGTAATGCCTGAGAGTGGGATTGTGTCAAAGGCCTTTGCTAAGTTGAGTTAGGCGGCGTGCACAGATTTGCTCTCATCAATGGCCCTGGTCACATTTTTGAAGAAATCCACCTGGTTTAATAGGCAGGATCTGCCTTTGATGACGCCAGATTGGGTCAGATCCAGGGTTTGCAGGTCACCTATGTCTTTATTTATGAGGGCCATGATGATACGTTCCATGCCTTTATACATGAGGTTGTTCAGACTTATGGGTCTATAATTCCCTGGGTCTGTTGCTAAGCCACCTTTGTGGAAAGGAATAATTCCTGCTCTTCTCCACTCCACAGGAACAAAACCTGTGATTAGGCTGTGATTGAATAGGGTACTTAGTGGTGATGCTAGTTCATGTTTTAGTTTGTTTAGAAGATAGCTTGGAATGCCATCTGGTCCCATAGCTGTATTTTTTGCCATAGACAAGGCTTTAATGGCCTGATGTTTGGATATGTAGGGTGGGGGAGGGAGTTGGTGGCAAGGTTTGTGATAAGTTTGGAGGTGATAAGGGAGTGACATTTTTACCAAATCTGTCCGTTAATAGGTTTGCTATCTCTGCGGGATCAATGTTTGTGTGATACCATTAGTCACTAGTTTGGCACATGCTTGGGTCCTACCTTTTAGGCTATGTACATAGCTGTAAAAGGCTTTGTGCTTATCCTTGGCTGTGATTGCAAATTTTTTCTCAAAGTTACCCTTAGAGAATTTGAGATGTTGTCTTATTTGCCTGCTGAGTCTGAAGAGGGTACTTTTCCATTGTTTGGGCATCACCTTAGTTGTCTTAGACAGCAACTTTTTGCATTTGTTGTAAGGTTTATTGATGCTGGATGTCCACCAGGGTGGATTCTTTTTATTTGGGGCTGTGGCTCTGATTGTGTCTGGAATAGCTGAGACTATGCACTTATACAAGTGATTGTACAGGACTTTAGTGTAAGCCTTGGTCTAGTTACCATGTCTGGCTAGAGGAGGGGCTTGGAATGCATTTATACCTTCCCCTAGGAGGGTATAGTTTGTTTTGGTAAGTTTTTTAGTCTGACTTTGCCCTTTGAAAGTTTTGGTGTTGGTGCCAGTCTGAAGGTGACTGATATTTAGTCAGATTTAACTAACGAGGATCCAATAGTTGTAGCTGTGCATCTGTTTGTCACATTAGTGAGAACCAGATCTAGTATGTTTGTTCCTCTTGTTGGGATTTGAATAATTTGTTCCAGGGAATTTGAGCTAACAAAGTCAAGGAACTTTTGCACAAGTGGTTTAGGGCTAGAGTATGTTTCCCAGTCGATGGTGGGATAATTGAAATTCCCCATGACTGGAGTGTTTGGCGATATTTGGATTGACTCCAGTTTGGTCAAGTAGGCCTCATGCGCATCATGATCCATGGAGGGAGATGTATAACTAGCTGTGACTTGAATGGGGGTCTTACACACAGTAATCTGAACTTGGAGTAACTCCATGAGTTGCCCAGTCTAACAAGTTGGGAGGTGAATTTATCTCTAACATAGATAGAAACACCTCCTCCTTTGGTTCTCACATGTTTGTTTTGTGGTCTGAAGGTGTGGAAGGCATTGTAGCCTTGCAAGGCCAGGGTAGTCTCTGTGGCCTTGAACCAAGTTTCTGTCACTGCAAAAATATCTACATTCTCCAGTGATAGAAGTGTTTCCAAAGTGTGCAGTTTATTTTTAAAACTCCTAGCATTTAGCAGCATAACCCTTATTTTGTTATGGTTGGCAATTTTCAAGTGGACAATTTTGTTTTTGAGACCTTCAATAAAAAACGCACTATGGTGGGGGCAAGATCCTTTGCCAGCAGCCAAAAACCTAGTGGTGCAAGGTGCAATCTGTCTCTGGCAAAGCAGCGTGGTTTGTCGACCATGTCATCCAAGGCTGCCAAAAACTAGATCCCCTTTGAATGACACCAAAATCTAAGCCACTTGTTGAAATTGATCATGTTTTGTTTATATTGTGGCATCATTCTATGCGAGGATAATATGCTGCTCTAGGCTAGGGACATACCTGCCCAGGACACATACTTGGAGAGCTTAGTCATGTCTGTCATCATATAGTCTAGTGAGGTATGTCTCAGGTCATTCACTCCAATACAAGCTATGCCAGAGTCATAATGGTACTTGCTACAGAGAGACCTGAGTGCATGCATGGTCTGACAAATCCCGGCAATGGACAGACAGATGATCATGACTTTCTCCTTGTCTAACCTGGTGAGTGGGACATCCATGTGTCTCACTATGGAATCTCCAATGTCAAGAAAATTTGTTTTTTGAATGTTTCACCTTAAGGGTTTGGTAGGTGAGATACTGGTGTTGCTATGTGTCTTGGGTGCTGTGGGAATGAGTTAATTGTAGTAGTCTTTTGTTTTGGAGGTCTCTGGTGTTTCAGTAAGTTTTTTGAGAGAACCTCAGCGTATGTTGATTTATGTGTTGGATGTATACTATGCATATGAGTAGTGGTACTATGTACATGAGTAGTGGTGGTGAGTTGACAATCTCTTCAGTGTTAGTGTTTCAAGTGTGAGAGAACAGGGATTCAGGATTATTGGTGTAGGTACATCTCTCACACTCTGTATTAGAGTGACTTATTAGTAGAGGGTTGTCATTGTACATGAGGCAGTTGCTACACTGCCTCAGGAGAACCAAGTCAATAAGGCTGGCAGAAGAAACAACAGTAGTCCAATTGTCCATAATGCTAGGTTTGAAGAACTGTTATCACAAAGGAGGTGCTTTCAGGACTGATCTACTGGGTGCTCTGTAGATGGGTATTTCTGGTGGGGTTTTGGGCTGGTGGTTTAATAGGTCACAGCTCACTAGCATTACTTCTAAGACCAGAGATGTACTAAAGATGAGGACTACACTAATGTACTACAGCTGTATCTAAGGGTAAAACTGTTGAAATTATCTGTCCGGCTATGGACTACAGTTGTGCAGCAGTGTGCAGTGCAGCACGATGCACAAAAGGACCAATGAGTGCACTTACTCTAAGTCCTAGACCAATCACCCTTCACCAGCCAGGTTCCAGTCAGCACACTTCTCTCACAAGGCTGCAGAAGAGCCCCTTCCAGTTAAAGATGGCCAAGAAAATGTGCTCACAATACAACAGGCACTACAAACAGTCCCAGACGCAGCAAACCTGTATCTGCCCTTTGCTGCAGCTACTAGCTACACTTATTTAGGTGGGAAACACTAAAAATTTTTTTAACAACGGAAAAACAGCAGTAACAACTGTGAGGCAGTAAAAAATTTTTAAACAGCAGAAAAACAGCAAGGAAACACTAAAGAGTGTTTTAAACAGCAAGCAAATCAGTTATTTAAAATGCTGCTTAGCAAGAAAACAGAAAAAACAGATGCTTTGCAAACAGTGAAAAGTATCAACAATTAATTTGTTAACAGTGAAAGAGCAAAAAAACAAAAACAAAAAAAGCTTTGGAAACATTGAAAACATCAACAAAATATGATTTAAAAGGTACAGTGCAGCATACAAATGCAGCAGAAACAGTGCAGTTTAGTTTACAGTATTAAAATACAGTATTTAGCACAACACAATAAAAAGTGCAGTAAATGGTATATTATATAATAGTTTAATAGAATAATCAAGCAAAAAACAGACAATTTATGTTTTTTGGGAAGCTCAGAAACCGCTAGTCATTAGCTATCTCAGCTTAGAGTTGTGGTTGGTAGCCCACCTCAGTTCAGCTCTGTTCAAACAAGCAGAAACCTGCTCAAACTCAGGGCTTAAATATTAGAAGCTAAAAACTTTATCTAGAAAACATGCATGATATGTATTTCTAAAGTGGGTAGTACTGAGGTGAGAAATATAAGTAAATGGAGGATCATTTGTTATAATTTGGCATGGCATATTGAGTAGCTATAGAATTTTTGCTTCATCTGGTACTGGTGTAGGATCATAGGTTACAAGGCTATAACTGGAGACAGGAAGGAGGTGAGTACTGCCTAGTTAACAGCATTTGGTGTAATGCATCTTCTGAGTTACAGTATGACTTCTCCTTTACTGGTAATTTTAGCAGTTTAGTTATTTGGAGATGAAAGTTCAGGTGCCAGCTAGGTGCAAGTTTACAGTACTGAAAGGAATTTACAAGGTCAGAGAAAGCTATCATCTTTTAACATTACTAGGCATAAGTTTTACTTTAATGCTCTGAAGATGTAAAAAGCATGATTTTAAATTTCCTGTTGGCAGTTATTACATTACAGTGATTGTATCGCCTGTCTGTATTTATAGAGCCAAAATAAGTACAAAAAGACAAAAAGAGAGATATGACATCTGGGTGACTAGTACAAAGGATGATGTCTGCATGATGAAAGAAAAATGATGAGAAGGTGTCATGCTGTTAGTCATCTTAGGAGAACAAGACAACTGTCTGTCAGGTTCTACTGTGTAACTTTATTTAGATGGTCTTTCAAGGTAATTCCATGATAGCTACTGAAACTTTGAAGTTTCACATTTTATTATAGCTGTCATAAAAGAACATTTTAGTATTTTTTCATAAAGCATCCATATACAGTACATTCAGAATGCTTTATGCAAAACTAACATCTGCTCTGTGCAAAGCATAAAACTGTATTTTAAAAATGCATGGTATAATTTTTGAAAAATCCATTTTTTTGGCAAAATGTATTTCCACTACATTTATTCTGAGTTAGTCTCAGCCTGCTTTATTGAATGGGGTATGCACAGACATAATGAAGTGCATTCAACAGTAATGTTTATTGAAGTGCATTAGTTTAGTTAAATTGCATAACAAGCCTCTTAAATATATATTTATGTAATATTTGTCTATGTGTGTGCATATATATATATATATATATATATATATACATATATATATATATATATATATATATATATATATATATATATGTGCATATATATATATATATATATATATATATATATGTGCATATATATATATATATATATATATATATATATATATACATCCAACCACAATTTGTTTTTCATTTTTTTCCACACATGGGGACAGAGTGTCACATCAACAGTGACAATCATCTTGAGCCAAAGTTCATACCATCAGGTTGTAGCCCTGCCATGTGTGTGCATGTTGTGGAAAAAATGAAGCTGAGATGAAAAATTTTATATAAAATAGTTTTATTCACAAATCAGAACACAGAACTTAAATACTGGCTTTGCGAAAATAGTAAAATATCTGTTCCTTATGTGCGGTATAACCAAAATCAAATGACATTACCTTTTGACAAACTCAGGAGCTGAAGACAGTTAAAAATACAAAGTGCTTGGTTCTGATCTTCCCAAGGCAAATATGTTCCTGGTTTGTTTCTCTGGAAAACAGTTGCTGAAAAATGTCTCCTTCCAGAGCTTTTGCAATGGGTCTCACTTCCCTTCTCCAGGAGTCATAATTCTTTCCTAACTCTTCTTGACTGCTGTGGTTTTCTCTGACTTGTAATATGTTGTACACAACCCCCAGCATTGCTAACCCCTGGAACAAACTGTCACTTATATTTTAGTTCCCCCTTAAAGGGATATCTTTTAGATGCATGGTATACCCAAGCAATATTAATGCAGTTCTTGTTTGAAACAACCTCTCACCCACTTTACCAGTAAAAACACAATGCTGTGTTACATTTTAAACCCCCCTCCCAGCTTGAAACCATCCTGTTCAGGCCCTTGGGATGGTCTGTATTTAAATCTGAATGGCTGAAATGACAAGACCAGTGTACACAGTTCATGTTGCCCTCCTTTTGTTGGTGATGTTACTGTAGGCAAACATAATCAGCTATAAGGGTAAACTCCCTATCAGTTAAGTAGCATTTCAGGAAGTCAAGTGACCTCTTAATGGTCAAGCACTTATGTTCCTTTACTATCTTTATGCTGTCCTTCTGGGATGTCATAATGCCCTTCCCTATTACATAGTCCAAGTATTTTATCTCTGCCGTACCACTTTTAACCTTAAGAATATTGACCGTGCTCTACTTGCTTTACAGAGTTTAAGACAGCCCACATCTTAAGTGTGAACCTCATTATTCAGATTATATTTTATTTTATTTATTTATTTATTTATTTATTTATTTAACCGGGAAAGTCCGACTTGGAACAATGCCAATTTTCCGAGGAGGTCCTTGGAGAAACGCTCCAGATGTATGTCTTTGTGATTACATTATCTAACTATGCAGTAGCGCAAGGCTTGTGAGGTTTATGGACCATGTCCAATAGCCACTAGAAGGTGGCAGGAGCATGATGAAGATGTAAGAGGAAAATCTTGAATTATAATAGGCCACTGGGGTAGAAAAGGCAGTTTTCTCCTTTGCTTATGCAGCTGGAGGGATCAGCTATTAGCCTTTTGTTAAATGAGGCTGTCTGGAACTCCCCCACCATCTCTCATTCAACCATCTAACTGCAACACACAAAATAATCAACAGACCCACACACTATCCTGCTCTGTCAACTCTACTTGGCAAATACCAACCCAGCAGGCAACTAAGATCTGAAAATCATTAACTTCTAAAAGTAGAAAAGCCCACCTTACCTGCTGGTCAACTCCTCTACTCCTTCACCATCACCAAACTATGGAACTCACCTCCACTTTCTATAAGAAACACAGGCAGCACCACAACCTTCAAACAAATACTGAAAAATCATCTTAACTCTTCCTGGCTATGTACCTGCTCTATAACTTAAGCTCTTTCTTTTCCTTATATGATAACTAAACTCTTAAGCTTTTTGCTACTAGTGACTGATGATACTTTCTCCATATTTATTATTTTTTCATCACTTGTTGATACTGGTACAATAATGCTGATTAATATATCTCTGTTTATACCTCTCTGATTGAATTCATCTGGCAACCAACTAAATTTCTGCTTTTATGTACATATTCTGTATATATTACTGTAATCAAACCAACTAGATTCCAGCTTTTATGTATATATTCTGTACCTATTACTGTAATCACACCAACTAAATTTCTGCTTTTATGTATATATTCTGTATATATTAATGTAATTACTATGTGAAACACTATTTTGACTTCTGTACCAATTAATGTTTTTTTTTTTTTTTTTTTTTTGTATCGATGTTCTTGCTTTTCTCTCCGGGCCTCCACTGAAAATGGCCTATTTTAGAACCGGTGGAGTTTCCTGGTAAACAAATGCAATAAAATAAATAAATAAAATCCAGTGTAGTTAAAAATGAAGACTTCACAAGCCATTTGATTAGTTCATCTACCATAGACATAAGGTATCTATTGATGTTAAGAAATACTGCTAATTTCCTAAAGTCATTGGTTGTATCTGGTTTTGGAAGCAAAACTATAGAGGCCTTCCATTCATTGGTAGATTTTTCAATGGCCCATCAGGGAGCTTGTAAAGCTTCAGGTTATCATTTCCTTGCCATATGATTAATTGGGTTAGTCCTGCCAGGAAGTTCTGAGACCATTTCTTGTAATTCCTGTTTTTTTTTTTTTTTTTCTTTAACAAAGTACCATCTACTACTGCCTTAGGTATAAGCAAAAACATTCTTTCCTTATCAGGTTCTCTGGCCTCAGCTGCAAAACTTATCACAACTTTCTGAATATCTTTCCAGGGTTTCAACATATTTATGAGATATGATATACCTGTTCAGGATGTCTCTTCAATGTCTGTCAAGCTTTATAATGTATGTATCTTAGCTTCTCTAGGAATGTAAAGGATCCCTACATTTAACTAAAACTTGTTCTTCAAAGAAGGGTTTAAAACTGATACTTGGTTCCTGATAAGGAACTCCATATTCTTAGCATGTCTCTTATTTGGTGGCTTGTGCCCTATCCACAGGCTATTGAACTAGGGGCATCACTACTTTAATCTATCCTATGCACTAGTGTTATGCTTTAATGCAGTTTTAAATATGATATTTTCTTCTTCCAATATATCTTTGCCAATGCTTAACAAAAACAAAAATTCAAAAGAACCCAACCTTGTCGATGCCTGTGGTACCTCTCAGATAATAACTAGGAGGTATGGTTAGAGTTGAACCCAGTTCCTCACATTCTTTTTCGTGACCTTCATTAACAAGGAATTCAGAGTCCTGTTGAAATGAGGTTCGCTAGGCCATCAGACAGAGGGTGATACACTGAGGTCCTGAGTTCTTTTACTTTAAAACGTTCATCTAGGTGATTATTATTTAGGAGTAAATGACGTTCCCTAATCAGAAAGTATTTTTTTCAGTTTTCAGTATCGCCATTCAAGAAGAGTACAGCCAGTTCCCTAGTTATACCTTTACCATTAGATTTTCAAAGTGGGATTTTTCTGCGTATACTGGGATAATATAGGTTTATCAGTATATGTGCTATTCCATTACTGCTTATCATTGAATCTAGCCAGTGACCCAGTGAAACAATCCAGTCAATAGGTACCTCTACTGTATGAAGGCAAACTGAAGGAGTTTTGAAGTCAGATTTGTGGTTATTTTACAGTGCTCATGATGCAGTCTACAAGCATTTTTGATTTATTTTATTATGCCTCACTTTTAGAACCTGACTAAAATCCTTGCATTGGTTTTGTCCGTGTTAAAGTGCCCCCGCCCCACATAAAGAGCTGTATGCCAGTCTTGTTGCAAAGTTTCTGAAGGATGTATGTGCCAAATCATATTTAGTAAGGCATTTTAAATTAAAATAGGTATATTGGTGGTATGGTCATCCCCTGTACCCTGGTTATATTCTCTGGCTGTATTCAAAGTTTCATCCTTCTTCCACTGGGCTATTTTTAAAATGTAGAGGGTATAAGCGCATTGACTGTTTGGGGTTCTTCTGTGGTGGCTTCTAGCGAGGTACAGGTTTTCCTTGTTCTCCAGGCACAGGATTTCTTTGTCCCACTCTCCTACTAGGAAAGGTAGTTCATACCAGTACTCTGTGTGACCACAACTTGTTCCTTCCTCCTTAGAGGGCTCACAGATGATTCTGTCTGGAATTTGATGCCTGGCATGCCCTTCTTTCTCTTGAGAGTTTTCATAGCCTGTTTCTTCAGTGTTCACCAGTTCTTCTCTTCTATTCCTTGGGATTGTTTTGGCTAGAATTCTTGGCTGGTAAGATGTCAGATCTCAGAGCATTCAGTGAATATTTCTCTTTCTGCATCGTTGCTTGCTACATCTGCCTTTTTCTTAAGGTTCTGTATTCTTTTTCTAGTGTTAAGCACATCTACAACCACTTTATAAATCTAGACAGACTGCAGCATCTTCCTCTCCCTGTAGGTGCACTGCAATCCTTTTTTCTATTAGAATTCTGTAATATTATCCCTGGAGCTTTACTGTACCCAAGTTCATTAATGTTCTTGACAGTTTATAATTTTTTTCCTGCTTCAAAGTAGTGCAAAGGTAGGGCTAAGGGTTTGGTTTCTTGAGGGTTTGCCGTCTTTAGTGTGGGATGTTGTGTATCAAAATCACCACCACTTTCCCACATCTCCACAGTTCATTAAAGTTTCCCAGTTATCATGCAATGAGTCAAAACTGACACCACTGCATCAATTCCATAGGATGTATATAATTTATGTGACCCTCAGTATGTTTGACATTCACATCAAAGTTAACATCACTATTACAAAATTTAGCAAATTGCCTCACTTTCCCACATTTAAATCAAAGTTTATGTGTTGGTGATATTCTCAGTTTGATGACCATTTTCTTTATCACTCAAGATGACTTGCCTTTATATAAACTTTGTTTTCATAAATGTTTCTATTTTAGTGAAAAAAACTTTCATAATATCTTGCATTAGATTGATGCAGCTACCTTTTAATCATAGTCAGTAACGAATGTTTGAATCTTTCAATCACTAGTATTTCTATCATTGTTCCTTTACTATTATTTATTTATTTTTATATGCCCTTTGTTGACCAGGTTGGTCCCACTAGGCTAGAGGCCTGTTTTCAGGGGAGACCTGAGGTGATATTTTTGTTAGTAGGAGAGATTTGGCCAGGGCATCAGGGAACTTCCTCTACTCTTTTCTGTTAAGTGCTGTGGGATTGTTTACATCCACCTGAGCTACCATCAACTCAGGCAGACTGGGTCTCAGTTTAACATCTCATCCAAAGGGAAAAATATTTTGGAGTGCATCATCTCCTTTTGCTGCACTGCAGTGTCAGTATTGAAATGAATCCATGCATCTCAAATGGGAAAGAACCCACAGCCTTCTAATTTCCTAACACCACAGGTAAGTGAGCTACCTGTTGCACCACTGACACCAACTATAGCTAGATAGATAGGTAAACAAAGATATAGATCTATCTATATATATATATATATATATATATATATATATATATATATATATATATATAGATAGATAGTTATACATGTATATGGTTCCCTTGTGTGTCTTCAAAGGTACAAAATGCTGATGGTAAAAAAAGTTGAAACCACAAAATGTTGAAATGGAATTTACCCTTTCCCCATTTGATGTGCAATGCTGGAGTTGGTATATATGATTAGCAAGGGGGAAGGGATGCAGGGAGCATGTTGTGGTTTCAACATTTTGTACCTTTGAAACACAGGGGAATCGTATGTATGTATGTATATATATATACATACATACACACACACACACACACACACACACACACACACACACACACACATATATATGGATACACATGCGCACACACACACACTTACACAACGTTTACATACCTATATCTGTAATACAGAGATATACAGGTGTGTGTGTATGTGTGTGTGTATGTGTGTGTGTGTGTGTGTGTGTGTGTGTGTGTGTGTGTGTGTGTGTGTGTGTGTGTTTATTTAAAATAAGACATAACCCATAACTCTAGTAGTATATGGGATGGAATATAAGCTAAATTATTTTTTTCTCTGACCTATTCTCAAAAAGTAAAAAGCATTTTATGCACGTCCTCTGCTAGGGAAAGGGTAGAAAGCTTTTTCTTTTGGACAGCGCAGTGGTGCAGCGGTAGTGTTGTTGCCTCACAGCAAGAGGTTCTGCAGTTCAGTTCTCAGCTGGGGTGCCTTCTGTGCAGAGTCTGCATGTCCTCCCTGTGTTCATGTGGGTTTCCTCTGGAAGCTTTGGTTTCTTCCTCCATTACAAAGACATGCACCTGGAGCTTTTCTCCCAAGGCCTCCAATGAAAATTGGCTTCATTACAAATCAGGCTTTCCTGGTAAACAAATGTTAAATAAGTAAATATAACCGTATTTTTCCAAAGGGGTACTAGTGAATACATTTTTAATGGACAATGTGCATGTACAGATCTTGCACACTATACCAACAAATGCAAAAGTGTCACCAATTTAATTTTTTTTATTGTGCATTTGCAAAACGCTTGATCATACTTTGCATCTCTTTCTCATTTGTTTAATTTAAAATGGTCAGATTTACATAATCCATTTTGAAAATATCTGATTTGCAATCTGGAATCTGGGTTAGTTGTACTAAGTAGCTGAAAAAAACTTGAAAAGGATGTAAAGCGCATAACTTTAAATGTAAAATAATTCTCAATTGCAGTTCTACAGGATGATATGTATCAGCAGTGTAGTCTGTGAGTGGCAGCTCTGTAAAAACTATTTTGCCACATTTCTATTTCTTTATGTGCTTGTTAAGTAGATTCTCTATAATGCCAGCAAATCACCATGTTTGAATGCTTTATTGGTTTAATCTCAGTGCAGTATTTGTTATATGGAAGAATTTCTAAATTTGTCTCATTAAGTGTACATAAAATTAATTTTGTGATGTGGCATGCTGTAAAATATGCATTTAATATCTATGAATCACATCTAAAATGGCAGCTTTCTGTAACAGCTGGTTGGTTTTTTTTCAGATGTCTTTGAAGCAATCATAGTAAACTAGCCTTTGCGTTGTTAGAAGAGTTTCTTATTTCCACATTTGCACAGTATCTTATCTGGCAAGTCCTTTGTTAAAAATGTTTTTTTTTTTTTTTTTAAATTGGGGTCACTGGTAATTTATAGTAGTACATTAGCAGAACATATGTGCAGTTGGCATTTTATAAATTCACTTTTTTGACAAGTTTATGACATTTGCATTTGACAGACTTCATTGTCATCATCCCGTAGTGGTATTTTATGTTCCACTACTTGCCACTCCTTTTTTTGAGTACTGCATGGGGGTATTTCCCCTTACTGTAAACAGCTACTTGTGTGAAAGTTTTGATAGTTTTTGAGTAATAATTCTTCCTCTTTCTGTCTTATATATATATATATATATATATATATATATATATATATATATATATATATATATATATACATATCTATATATATATATATATATATATATATATATATATATATATATGTAAAATAAGGATATCTATATAAAAAAATATATATATATATATATATATATATATATATATATATATATATATATATATATATATAATAAGGATGCATCTGTATTTGCTTGTTTTATTCCTTACTTTTGACTTTATTTTATACTAGAGAAGAATATTGATCCTGATGTACTGATAAGACTTTACAGGGGATGGGACCCATGGTTTCTGCACAATCTACTACTGCAGAGGCACATACCACAGTTTTGATATCATTATTCTACAAGATTAATTAGCAGGATCTTCCCTTGATAAGCAATGAACTTTCTGGAGTTTATTAAGGTCAGCAGTGGCCAGTAGGATAAGCTCAGCAACTGTCCACTGTATAAGCTGCCAGAGAATAGAAATGAGGCTGATTTGGTCTGTAACATTTTCAGTTTGATATAGTAACTCCACGATATGTGATGACTACCACACTTTCACACAAGACTTGTGAAATATGCTCGGCTGTAGGCAAGTAATAATGTCCCTGGAAGGACATTATTTACACAGTAACACACAACCTGGAGAGCATTATTGCACTTAGGGAATGGGCTGTGTGTAAAATTGATGTGTTTCTTACTTTTTTATTACTATAATATTTTTTTATATATTTTCTAATGTTTCAAAGTTGTCAGATATTTACTTTATTTTTTTGGTCCCTTAGTCCCAAAATGTGTGGTTTGTTGCTAGTCATTGGAATTGAACTCACTAAATAGCAACATACATTTGACTTTCAGACTTTATTTCCTTCATAAAATTAATTCTAACACAAATCCTGTTATTTAAGCTAATTTATAGTTTTATAAGAATATTGGACGGCAGTAGCATTGTCGCCTCACAGCAAGAGGTTCTCTGGTTTGATTCTCCACCGGAGTGCCTTCTGTGCAGAGTCTGCATGTCTTCCCTGTGTTCATGTGGGTTTTCTTCGGGTACTCCGGTTTCCTCCCATGTTACAAAGACATGTGTCTAGAGCATTTCTTCCCGGGCCTCCGCTGAAAATTGGCTTTGTTCCAAGTCAGATTTTCCCAGTAAACAAATTTTAGATAAAAATAAAATAAAAAATATTTAAAATCTGTTCCTGTTTTTGAGCCTTTGTTCCACCTTTATTTCAAGTTTTAGTCAGATTTCTTGGACTAAGAGGTCAAGAAGTATGCAAACTTCCTTGCTGCTGCCACTGGCCATTTGGTCTTACTTTCTCTCGCATAAAAACATACAACTGCGCTCCAGAAAATGCATGCTAACACAAAACCTATTATTCAAGCAGCTTTGTGATTTTATAACAGCAATGTTTATTTTGAGCCATTGTTCCCCCTTTATTTTAGACTTCATAAAAATATCTTGATTTAAGAGGTTGAGATATACGCAAACCTCTTAACAGCTGCTGCTGCCACTGCTCAGTCGCTTTCACTCTCTTTTTCAGTCGCACACACCCTGCTTTGGAAGCACACATACAGTCACTCATAGAAAAACAAACACACACATGCACATTCACACACAGACATAATTGGGGTTGTAATGGAGAGATGAAAAGTTAACAAGCGAAGGAGAGTTGTATTGCTGAAATTAAATTCATCCTCAAGTCTTGGTGAGTACCTTCATGGGATGGACCCTGTTTTTCACAAAATCTCATCAAGACAACACTGATATAGAGACTGTATTTATATATATATATATATATATATATATATATATATATATATATATATATATATATATATATATATATATATATATATCATGGATAGAAGTAAGTCAAAAACAAAAAAGATAGCTGGGCGCACTAGACCAAGGATAAAAAAGTGCTCAATCTTGGTAGGCGCACTGGTGCCAGGACTGGAAAAAAATGACTGTAGAATCCTTAAAATATGGAAACATTCCTACAATGGTGCCAGGCCAGGCCCAAGGAGAAGATGGCCCCCCCCTGCTATAGAAGGGAGTAGCAGTCTAGAAAAATCACAAAAATCGATTGGCCAAAGAAGAGACATAAAGATGATAGAGTGCACTATTGAGGATAAAAAAGAAATTGTGTATTGTTACTATTATGTAAAAAGCACAGAATTTGTAGACACAAGATATACAAAACAATTAAGAGAGAAATTAGAGGAAAGAAAAATACTTCCGCTGGAAAAACTGTCAGAAGCTTCAAATGAAAATTTGTGTTCATTAATACAACAGATTTTTGAAAAAAAGTATATAGATCAAGAAACTTTGATCTGTTTGGAAAAAGAAGCATCTGAGGAAGTGCGAAAATATAAACAACAAAACCTAGAGATATTTGAAAAATATAAAAAAGAAATATGGACATGGGAAAGGAAGAGAGATTTGATATGGTGCAATATTTATGCAAAGGAAAAAGCCAAGTTAACTGATATAGAGAAGGCAGTTTCAAAAATATTTGAAGAGAAATACAGGCAAAAGCATCCAGATATGGAAAATTTCAGAATAAAAAATTAATATCACAAAGAAGTAATGTGGAAAAGAATATTATTAAAGCAGAAGTTAAAGAAATAGAAGCTGAAGTTATGGAGTGCCTGCAAAGTGAAGGATGTAATGTAGAAGGTCTAACACAGACTACATCACAGCATGATGGAGTGAGTATCCAGAATAAAGAAAACCAAGAAGATAAGGAGACATGTGAAGAAGAAATATGGACATGGGAAAGGAAAAGAGATTTAATATGGTGTAATATTTATGCAAAGGAGGAAGCAAAACTAACCAATACAAAAAGAGCAGCACCAAAGATATTTGAAGAGAAATACAGGCAAAGGAATCTGGACATGGACAACTTTACAATACAAAAAATAAGGAGATAAAGAGGAAAAGTAGAAAAGGAAATCAGTAATGGAGACGTTAAAGAAATAGAAATTGAGGTTATGAAGCAGCTGCAAAGAGAAGGATTTAGTGTAGAAAATCGAATGCATAAAGCACCACAACAGGATAGAGCAATGGATATCCAAATTAAAGGGAAACCAGTGGAACAGGAAGCAATTGGTCAGGTGCTATATCAAGATATTTTGGAGCCTTCCACAGGAAACCAGTATAAACATTCACTTGAAGCTAGACAGCAAGGAAAAGAACAGGAAACTGTGGAAACTCTGATGCATCCAATGTTGAGGAGTGATAGGCCAGTGAGTTCCCATATGATAGAGCAACAGATGGCACAGGATGAAACTGAAGAGAAGGTGCCACAGGAAGATGCTATAGAACTTACTATAGAATGCCCACAGGAAATGGAAAACAAGGGATGTGCCCTCAGTTTGGAAGAAAATGAGATAAGAGAAGAGTTGCTTGATTTAATAGACATAGACAGATATATAAAGATTAATGAAAGAAATAGACTGCAAAAGGTTAATAAAACCCCCAAAGTCAGAAGTTTGATAAAACAAATGAACACAGTAATTAGGACTGTCCATAGAAATCCATGTGATATAACAGAAGTAAACAGAATATATTACTGTGCTGCTAAATTAATAACTGATAAAGTTCTACCACAGGAACACACGGTAGCAAGGGAAAGGAAGGGGCGAAAGTGAATACCATCATGGAAATATCAAATGGAGAAAACTATAAGGCAGCTAAGACAAGGTGTCACTGTTAGAAAATTATAGAAGAGGGAACAGATCAACAAAAATACTAAGAAAGATAGGTATGATAAAAGCAATGTGCACTATTAGAACAGACCAGGATCTGTCATGTAATATCACAAAAATAAACTAAAAATTTCAGCACAGGCGGCAAGACTTAAAAGATATGAAGATAAATATAAAGTACAAAATAAGCAATTTATTGATGACCCAAAAAATTTTATAGAGAATTGGGAAATAATGTAAAAGGAATTGAAAGACGACCAGAAAAAGAAGAAATATATACATTTTGGAGAAGTATCTATGAAGATCCTGTCGAACATAAGAAAGATGCTAAATGGATAGAAGAATTAAAAAAAAAGATTAAGAGGTTTAAAGGTACAGGATATGAAATGGGATGAAGTAACAGCCAGAGAGATTGAAACAAAGTTAAGAAAAGCCTCTAATTGGAAAACCCCAGGCCCGGATGCAGTACCTAACTTTTGGCTGAAAGTATTAACATCTTTGCACAAGGATTTAGCCATGAGTAAGAACTATTTATATGCGCACCCCGATCAGAGACCGCACTGGTTAACAACAGGAAAAACAATGCTCTTACTAAAGAGTGAACCTGCTAGCTACCCTAAAAATTATAAACCAATAACTTGTCCTCCAATGATGTATAAACTATACAAGAGAATTGACACCAACAGAGTTTATAGTCATTTAGAATAAAACTCAATTGTGGCAGTAGAACAAAAGAACAATAAAAGAAAGTCATATGGAACAAAGGATCATTTGTTGTGGATTGACTATAAAAAAAAACATTTGATAGTATCCCACATTCATGGATAAAAGAGTGCTTGAAATGTATAACATACACCCTACACTGACTGACTACATTACAGTAACAATGAAACAGTGGTGGACCACTTTGCAATTAAGCCATGATAAAGGACAGATTAGTATCCCAGGGATAAAAATTCAAAGGGGGATATTCCAGGGTGACTCTGTCACTGTTGCTATTCTGCCTTGCCATTAATCCATTAAGGTGTTTACTTAACAGCTTAGGTCATGGCTACAGTTTGGCTCCTAGAAAACAAAAACGTTTAATGACTTGTCATTTTCTCTTTGTCGATGATTTGAAACTGCATAGCTCATCAGATGAGGAATTGAAAGCACAGCTGCAGGTTGTCAAAACTTTTTCAGATGATATTAGAATGTCATTCTGTCTTGATAAATGTGCAAAAGCAACCTTTAAAAAAGGAAAACTGCAGCACCAGGAAAACATCAGTTTGAGACAAGAATGTGAAATAAATTAACTTGAGCAAGAGGGAGTGTATCAATACTTGGGAATTGATGAGGGATCAGCAATAAAACATGAACAAATATGAATAAAACTCAATAAGGAATACTATAGAAGACTTAAATTAATCCTGAGAACAGCATTGCTATCTAGGAACAAGATACAAGCTATAAATCAATTTGCTATTCCTGTCCTAACTTACAGTTTTGGAGTGATTCACTGGCCCCAAAAAGTGTTGGATAGATTGGATATTAAAACAAGAAGGATGTTACATGCTCATCAAATGATTTATAAAAATCAGTGCATACCAATATTATATATTCCCTGTTCCCCAAGGAGGGATGGGCCTCCTTGAAATTGATTACATGTACAGATCTGCAATCATGGGACTCCACACATATCTACTGACCACACAAGATCCAAATGTACTGAAAGTTTTGAAACATGAGGATAATAAATCTAAGATGACATCTCTGCTTAATCTAGTAGAAGCATATTGATGTCAAGCATTAATGGAAATCAAACCAGAAGTGGATTAAAATCAGGCAGCAACTGACTGTGCCAAAAGAACAAAAGAAAGAATATAAGGTGAAGAATCAGATGAGAAGGCAAGAAATGTGGAAAAAATATAAATATAGTTGCAAGTATAGAAAACTTCTGGAAGAGCCTCATATTGATCAAGAACGAATGCAGGAATGGCTGAGGAGAGGTGAGTTCAAACCAAGTAATGAAAGGTTAATATTGGCAGCCCAAGATAGTGGACTACATACATGCTGGTTTACAAAGTCCATTGAACGGTTTACTATCATAAATTCGAAAATCAGAACAAAATGTGTCTGCATTTTCAAATTTATACATCGGAAATGAACATTTCCGAATTTTCCTAAAGTCGAAAACAGCTGTGTATTGTCGAAAATGTCGCTTGCGACATTTTCGGCAATACACAGCACTCCCACCCATCCCGTAGCTACCTACCTAACCAGCCTAAACACACAGTTATGCAGGGGGGCAAGCCCCCTGCACCCCCCTGTGGGGGGCTGCACCCCCCACACACCCCCAACTTAATATTCCAACTCCGAGATCGCACTACAGTGAGGAAAGGGATGTATTTCCCTAACCGCACTGTACCACAATCCCCTCACATGAGCGAATGTTAGAATTGCGAATGCACAGTCCATTCGCAATGGTAATGTTCGCTCACATCACCTGCCGAAATATGAAGTATTCGAACATCTGTTGTTCGAATACTTCATAGCCGTGCAAGTGCACGTCGGCATTGTGATAGTAAACCCCATTGAACATGTGGGAGAAACAGACAAATGTAGGTTTTGTGGAACCAAATTGGAAACAGTCACACACCTCAATGCTGGTTACGACACATTAATGGCAGAAGGACTGTATACTGAAAGGCATAATAATGTGGCGAGACTGTTGCACTGGGGATTGTGCAAACATTATGGTATCGAAGTGGCTGAACAATACTGGAAACATGAGACATAACAGTATCATAGAAAATGATGAAGTTTATATCACATGAGATCACCCATTACCAACAGTTCAAAAGATAGATGCTAGAAAACCAGATATAATGGTCCATGAAAAGAAGACAAAAATAACATTGATCATTGAAATTGCCACACCCAGTGACTATAGGGTCTTGCGTACAGAGAGACATAAAGTCATACAATACCAGGATCTGCAGGCAGAAATGAGAGCCATGTGAAAGAAAGGTACCCAGACAGTTCCAATAGCAGTAGGAGCAACAAATCTTATAAAAATGAATTTACAATCATATTTAGATATGTTACCAATCCATGTAACCCCATATGAATTGCAGAAGGAGTCATTACTGGACACATTGAGGGTGCTGCGAAGAGCACTACTGGCTGACATCAAAGAGTGAAACAATACTAATTTCATGATCTCTAATTGTACTCTGATTTAGGAATAGTGTCCATTCCCGTCATGGTATTAGAAACCCAAAAGACTTGGAGAAATTAAAAGGAGACATAAACTCACACACATACATACACTGTTATTATTTTATTTTTTTTTTATACTTTACACTCACTAAACAGCAAAACGCCACTTAGAGAGAGTAAAAATAATGGTGACCATTAGGTTACTTTCAGTCTGGACTCCACGGCAGCTTGATATGCTGTTGTGAGGTGGCTGACTCATTTTTCAGGGGGCATTACCTGTAGATTAAAATCTCCAGTCATACTGCTGATCTACAGGTCACGCATTCTCTAATAAACAATACTATCCAGGTGTATTAATAGGCTATTTCCTATTTTATGCAGTACTTGACAGGTACATTTTTGTGTCCCGTTGTGCTGGTATTCTCATTTTTCATGCCATGGTTAACATTCCATTTTTGGGCCTTTGGCTAGTAACCTGAGGCTGTAAAATCTGTAACTGCTACAGAAACAATGAGGGCTGAAAGTTGCTCATAGCCCCATGTACCCCATGGTGCATAAATGGGAAAAAGAGAGGGAAAGAGAAAACATTGCATTTATTATAGTGCAAGAAAGGGTCATCACTGGTAAGTAATGGTGTGATCATCACTGTACTTATTTTTGTCACTGACATAGACTTTGTCTGACAGAGTAGTTGCTTTTAACTGAGGGTCACAACAGTATTGAAAGTCTACTAGGTTTTGTCCTTTTCTCTTTATTCCAATGTAAACTTGTTGTATTCCAAAAGGCTTATTTTTGGTATAAGAGACTTACTGCTGTGTCAGGCCTTTCTGTAAGGCAGGCTTACATTGGAGTAAGTCACTTACTCTGAGAGCAAGTCTTTTGGAATCTGACCAGAATGTACATCTAGTTCATGCAAGTGTGCACTATGTTTATAAATACAGTGGCTCCTTAACAGTCTGCTACTAAATTTGGAATGCAATATCATTTTCAGTGTACTTCATAACATCTAGTGAGTGAGTGAGTGAGTGAGTGAGTGAGTGAGTGAGTGAGTGAGGAAATTACCACACTGACAACAAAAAACTCCCAGATATTTTTGAAATTCAATAATCAAAATAGCATTGAAAAATCTACTAACTTTCCAACCAGGAATAATAAAATGTTACTTTAATAACAAACATTGCTCCTGTTGTTCCATTCCTATGATTTGGAATTGGAACTGATTTGTTTAGTGCACGGTTATGTTGTTAACACGAGTTGTACAAAATATATCACCATAATTATGCAGTTCCCTGATGCCCTGTTCATTGCAAGTTGGAATGTAGAGTACATAGTTGTGCACCATGTGGGCAGGGAAGTATGTATGTATGTATGTATGTATGTATGTATGTATGTATGTACAGACTTATTTAACAAAACACAAGTATAACAAAACAAGACAGTAATTCAGAATTTTACTAATAAAAAAATTGAAATTTCCTCATAGAAGAGGTTATTATATAACCAAGATATATTTTTGCTGAGTGTCGCTAATCTGTAAAACAAATACATTACCCATAAACTAATGATGTTAACAGGTGTTATAAGTTACCATATTACTAGAATCTCCTTGCAGCTAGAATGCATAAATATCTCAAAAATTCCCTGTTGTAAGCTTACTAACAATGAAATGAAATAACCGCTGGACTAAGGAGTTTTATTTCTCACTGCATCTTAAAACTCACTGGTTATGCCCATGCTCTAAACCTGACTAGCTCAAGTGTCACTAAATACTCTTGTCTTCCCATCCCATCTACTCATCTAAAGAAACTTCTTCCTTATAAAACTAGTTCTACTAACTATCTCTAGAACACCTAATCTATATTACTTTCATTTGCTATTACTGTATTCTACACTGTAAAATTTGGGATTTTAACTGCATCCTTCATTATGCCTGTATTCTACACTATTAATTTTTTACTATGATAACCTGTAATTGGCACTGTAAATAGAATTTATTTGTCTTCTATATCCGTAGATAGAATTGTGTTAAATTCATTGTCTTACCTAGGAGCTTATCTCCCCGGGCATCTACTGAAAATGGACATGTATCCAGTTAGACTAGCCTGGTAAACAAATGTAAAATAAATAAAATAAAAATATTTATTTATTTATTTATTTTGGGGGGGGGTAGACGATGAGATAGCCACACTACACCTTTTTGATTACTAGTGAATGTTGCTTATATAAAATTGTTGACCCCCCCCCCACTCCAAGTGAACTATCATCCTGTCATATGTCTCACTGATTCTTCCTTCTGGCTGTGAACCTAATTTTTTTTTGCTCTGGCAAGCAAGTTACAGTCAGTCACTTGTTTCATAGAGAGGTACTGAAGCATGCATCTGTTTTCTGTTTTATTAAGTTGACAGTCATAAATAAGTTATTGAGTGTACCTAGTTTACTACAGTTTCATCTGTGTTTGATGCCAGGTTAGGTTTACTAGGACATCCCCTACATTTTTTGCATCCATGACATTTCAGGTGGCCCAGTATGGTGGCTGTATACCTCTAATACTGTAACAGCTTTTTGTGTAAATCGAGGACTATGTCTACACGAGTATGTGCCTGAGGTTTCTGATGTTTGAATATGCTTATTGGTACATTTGTTGAATAAAGCTTAACAGCATCAGTGTATGATTTTTTCTAGGAATATCTTAAATGCTCATTTGGTGTCCTATGTCCAGTAAATGTGTCTAAAAGCAGAATATTTTTAGATCATTTTGCATCTCTAACACTGCTGCAGGTCACATCATCTATGAGTTTATTAAACATATGTCCATGTAGGGCTAGCATACAGCTCTCTGTTCTTAGCCTGCACTGCAAAAAAATTATGTTACCCCTTCAGCTCATAGCAGAATTATGCAGAACAGAAATCGTACAACTGTGCCTTAGGAATGAGATATATTGATCTCTGTCTCTCTCTCTATTTATTTATTCATTTATCTATCTCTCTTCATTCCTTCCTGCTCTTTCTGTCCTATTTTCATCTATTAAACAGAGCAGAATACTGATTCCAATGGACTATTACTATTTTTAGGTGCAGCATGGGACATACAGCAGACGTATAATAGCAAAACTGACATTTTCAAATGGATGCATGTATTGTGATGAATAGTGATTAATGGTGTACAAGCAACATATTAGCACTGTATTGCATAGGTACACCTGGGAAAAAAACAAATACAACAAAAAAAAAACCTGTCAACATTTAAACTATGATGCAACTTGCATAACTCATATAAAAAGCAGCACACGCACTATGTATGCAACATAAACATTATGTGTGATTAAACATACAAGAAGGAAGGAAAGAGGAAAGTAGAAGGAATAGAAAAGTTAAAGTACAGTGAAAGAAAAGTGGGGATAAATACAAAAGGAGGGGGGGACTTCATGGATAGAATAACAGTATGATATGAAAAAATGACAGTGTAGATGGAGGGGAATATGTTTAAGATATGCTGCCTGCTGCATAGCACTTACAGCAGACGTTGTGATTCAAATATTTTTTTCTAAGTTTGTTATAAATTAACATTTACAAAAATCTAAAAAAATGTGCACAGTCTAACTGCTAGAATGATTTGTTGCTAATAGTAACAAGGCTGAACAACATCATCCATACTGTCACATCCAAGTTAGTAGCTCAGATCCAGAGAATATGCTCTGTTGCAACAATCTCATCTTTCACACCTATAGTGCATATAAACACTGGAGCGCATGCACAGACACACACACACATGCATGCATGCACGTACGCACCCGCAAACAGACGCACATACAAATGCACACACATGAAGACACACACACACACACACACACACACACACACACACACGCACACACACACACACACACACACACACACACACACACACACACACACACACACACACACATGAGAGTACTAGTCAGTGTTGGCACCACACCAACAAAAAATCTAACAAAGAGAGAGAAGATGCACACACTGTTCAAATCTTCTGCTTTCATTCTAAGATGCAAATGATGCATGCATTAGTAGTGGTCAAGAACCATGTTCACGTAAGAGTTCAAATATTATGAACTGCGATCGTGTTCACTACCAATGACTTGCTCATGTATGAGACATAACTAGTGTGATACATAGCTTTGTGTCTAGCATAGCAAAGCTTATATAGGCAAGATAACACAAAAATCAAGGAATTACAGGTTGATGACTTCCACACAGTTTTTAATATACGTAACTAAAAATAGCAAAAATAATCACTAAGCACTTTCATATGAAAACATTAGGACTTCTTCAGGGTAATTATTCATCACAATGATACAGATTTAAATAAAGCTATCCAACCAATCACAAAGCAGAATCATAAATAATTAATTGCGCAACACTTAAAAAAGCTGTAAAAAAGGTAGAAAAACATGTATAATAAATACATCAAAATGTAGCCACACTTAATATTATAATTATTTAGTCCCCCTATTAATGTAATTTACTCTAATTGGTCAATCTAAGGAAAGAATATATTAAACTCCCAATGGTTACTCACACAAGTACAAAAAATGAACTATATCAGTACTAATTTAAATTTTTTTCAGGTGAAAACACTTAGTGATTGTTTTTGTTATCTTTAGTTAAGTATATTAAAAAGGGTATGGAAGTCATCAAGCTGCGATTCCTTGTTTTTCTGTTATTTGTGACTGACAGATTTGTGCTGGTTACTTATATAGGGAAGGCACACAGCTGTAGTATATATGTACATATCAGTACAGTTCGATATTAAGAAATGTGCCAATAGTGGAATTACACTACAGCATGCATTTTATTATACTGCAATAACTCTCTTATAACTTATGAAACCATGGTGCTCACTGTTTATGAATCCCTCTGACAGTCTGAAAGCAGAAGTTATAATTTCGGCCTCTAATATTGGTTGCTCCACTTGAGTGTGCACCAGTATGTTGGGGTCTCCTTGACCTCTGGGCTCTAGTCTACATGTTTCTGTGTTCTCTGCCATTCATATAAACACTTTTATAATTGCGCTCTAAGCATACACTTGCACAGTTTTGCAATCTAGTAATAGAAGCTGCAGAAACATTGTTATTATACCATGATCCCCCCAAAACGTGCACGCTGATTGGCCAGCGTGCCCGTTGTAAATCGAGTTATACTAATGGAAAAAGGTCCGGTCGCCCGGACTTTTTTCCATTAGTATAACTTCGTTTTAAACACTGTCTGCTATGTTAAATGGGTTTAACATGGCGAGACACTTTAAAATAAGCAACGGAGATCTCCGTTGCTTATTTTAAAGCTGTCTCGCTATGTTAAACCCATTTAACATAGCGAGGCAGTGTTTAAATAAAAAGCAACGGAGAAAGCAAGATCTCCGTTGCTTTTTTTAGTGTCTCGCTATGTTAAATGAGTTTAACATGGCGAGACAGTTAAAATAAGCAACGGAGATGTCCGTTGCTTATTTTAAAACTGTCTCGCTATGTTAAACTCATTTAACATAGCGAGACTATAAAAGCAACGGAGATCTTGCTTTCTCCGTTGCTTTAACAACTCTGATGTACTGCGCAGGCGCGCAGTACATCAGAACTGCCGCGGATGCCAGACATCTGCGGAAGGGCAGTAAACAGGCATTATACTATGCCATTATTTAAGAAAAGTAACAGTTTCTTTTCTTAAATAATGTCATGGTATAATAGCAATAACCCACTTCTGGGTGTGGGTAATGCTAAATTTACCCACGGTTGGCTTTGTTTGGTCCCTCGGGCTTCGCCCTCAGGACCAAACCACGCCAACCGTGGGTAAATTTAGCATTACCCACACCCAGGCGTGGGTTATTGCTATAATATTTTCAAAACAGGTAAAATAATCATACTGTGATGTCTCAGGTTAGGCTTGAGACAAAGCAGCGGCTAAAAATGATACCTGCAAATTAGATAAATGCTAGACAGTTTTTCATTTTTTTCTATGATACAAAGTTATAAATGTAATCTTGCAGATTGTGAACTACAGGTTTACTTGAATAACTCATGTAACATGCTCAGGCAATTCTGCAAATACAGGTGAAGTACATTGCTTATGTTTATGTTTGTCTAGAAAGTCTAAAATAATAATGCTTCTTTATGAGGTTCTTGCTGCCTTATGATGTAATAAAATGATAATGTTATGCAGCTCAGTGTACCACATGTAATGCGTGTTATGTAGGGAACACTGAGAGGTGACTGCAATAGCGGATTTATAAGCATTTAAACTGTATTAAAAGAAAGGATAAAACCAATGCATTAATGTAAAATAATTCCCTGGTATGTAATATTATATGGAATTTGCATTTTTTTTTTATTCTGGAAAGATTCCAAAAACATCCCAGAGGAGGCTGCTTGGAGAGCAAATTGAAATACCGAGAAATAGTATGCCAAGTTAGAAATAATGCAAGTGTTTACCATTGCTTAAAAAAATGTTTCTTCACCTAGTGTTTCATATTTGAGGGCTCCAAAATTAAAATTGTTTTGAGTACCACAAATAATTTGATATAGAATTGATTTATTTTTTGGCTTGTACACATTTGTTACATGATGCATATTATAAGGTTGTTTTATTCCATATGATTGTTATAGAAGTACTTATTCGTGTTTTTACATTAGTTGTTTGTGTTTTAAAGAAGTCATTGACTATTTACATATGAAAACACTAAATCAATTGTTCAGAATCTACTATTATGGTGTTCATTTATTATTAGATCTCTTTAACTCATTGGATCCTAATATGTCCACTCTTTGGTCTGTTACTAAAATACTACAAAATGTGTAAGTTCACTCGTGGAGACTGTTTTCAAAATATGTCTGATCATTTCTGCTTGAAATACCTATATTTTGCTTAATGCAAACCTAATAGTTATATTTTATGGTGATGCTTTAGTGTCAAGGTGTGAATGTTTTTATTGCTTAATGTAAAGATGAGATAACAGGTAGCTGTTTTAAGATCTGACTGTTTCTTACAGTTTATGAAATATAAGTAGTGGCATAACAATATACGATATTTTTTCAAAAGACACTGTGGTATTGTCAGGCAAAAGAATGCATGAAGTGCATCTCACTCTCAGTGCAAAGGGAATTGTAACTGCTGCACAAAGCTGTTCAAAGCTCTACCTGTTTTAAGGATGGTCTGTTTTGTGGCTCTTGGATTTTATTTGTATTCCATTACCCATGTTTGGTTAGATTTCTGATGGATTTCAAGCAACCTAAGGTTCAGAAAAAATGGATTGCAACCAGATATTTATTTCCTAATAAACTGAATAAGGGCATGTTCCTAGAGACAGGTATGTGACAGTGCAGGTCATACAATGAAAAATATGTACTCTTCAGGAAAAAAAAAATTAAATTACATTGGATCTAATTCCTGTCATTGTTGTATGTAATATAAGGAGCATATGTCTGGCACTGATATAATGGCCTTGATGACACTCTATAGTAATAGGAAATCTGTGCTCAGGAGATCAGTGGCACTCCGCACTTTTATTGTTTTCTGTGTGTTGTTGCCTTTAGTCACCTGCATTTGCTGAACTGTACTCAGAGACTTAAATTAAACCCCTTTTATGTGGACCTCCAGAAAATTCTGAAAGCTTCATGACTCAAAAACTATGATGGACATTTGTACCATATTAAGTATGAACAAATCCCTACAATTCCCACAGTGGGAGGCTGCACACTATACAACCTGTACTAAATATACTCTGCCACATAATTGCCATGACAGGGAGAAAAGGCAATTTTTTTTGTACAAAAATATTAAGCATTTGCATTGTCTTTCCTTTGGCAAATTCTGTGGAAACATCATTTGTTGAACCACAGTGTTTAAAGTAATATAACTTGAACATTTATATTTCAGGAGGGAAAAAATCCATCATAAGCCTGATCTCCCCTAGCTGAAGAAGCACTTCTCTTGGTAGAGGGGACACCAACATAAGTATATCATGCATTCGCTCTGCAGGTGACTCACTTTGGCAACAGAGTCACTTAGGGCTTCCCTGCAGCATCATGTTTCCTGGACGCTGTTAAAAGGCTGGGTTCAGGTAACCGTGAAAAGTTAATGGCAGCTGGATTCCTATACGTCAAGCATTCCAATTACAGGCACACAAATTATTAACAAAATGCCACTCTAGTGTGAGGCTCAAGGGGAACTTAAACGTGCATTTCATGCTGTTGAAAGTCGTTTCCTTTTTAGTTCCTTGGTCTAACTCGTGGATCTGTGCCACTTTCTTATATTCAGAAACTCTCCTAACATGCCTATATTTTAATTGATGCAGTATATAGACAGATCTTTCTACTATAACATAATAATGCGTGTTTAACTTTAAGGAAATACTTTTCAGAAGTGTCACATGCTAAGAATTGGTATAAAACAAATAATGCAGCAATAACACCTTTGAAGAAAATTATAATTGTATGTCAGTGTGCGTTATGAATGGAGTTTTAATTTTGTCTATTAATATACTGTCATGGTTTGAATAATTCTAAAACTGCAGATTGTCAGATACATAATCATTGTGCATATTGAGGAAGGTTTTTGTGCAGAACCAAAACCAAGCATTAAGTATTACCAAACCCAAAAAGCAACTGGATGTCAGCCAGAGAAATGGTTTTGCAACAGTGCACAGGCTATGTCTGCCTCAAAAAACATGTCCCATAAATGTATATACAAGGTCCTAACAGACAGAACTATGGTGTCCAACTGTGCCTTCAGTGACTTGAGTTCAGTAACAGGGTCAGGAAATAGGAGATTTTATGGGAAGGAGGCATGGTATTTTTTCCCCACACCTAGCTGGTGTGTTCAGCCTCTGTTTACCAGAAGTTGCTCAGCAGAGAAATGGTGCTGTTTCTTGTAGGGATGAAGGCAGCAGGTGAATTATTTGAGCATAAACAGGTGGGTGCAAGTTGTTTTCATGTCACTGCGTCTTGGTGTGTAAACAAGCAGAAAAAAAGGTATGTCGGTCCCATGCATATGCCCTGGAGAATTTTCCATGCAGCCAAATGAAGGGGTAATGGCATCCTATTTATAAATCACAGGAGGGACCAAAGTGACAAAGGCCATTGTACTCCAGAAAAATAAGTTGGAGAAAAGCTATAGGCATACAGTTTCTTACAATAAATAAATAACAATAAAGACAAAATTCACATATTAAACTATAATCACAGTCCACAAAAGAACTATGGCACATGTCAAATGGACATGAATGGTGTTGTGCTTTCTGCCCCGGCAGTGTTGCCAGCACCATCTGTGTGCCAGACATGCATTTTAGGCACTCCTCATAATAAATACTATGCAGCACCCTTGCCAAACAAGAACAGTATGATGGCATCTGAATGAATGCCCACACTGTTGACCTTCTCAGACAAATGTGCAGAAGAATGCTGTTATGTGTACAAGTAGAAAATAGACTAGGTAGTGAGGGTAATCATTGCCATGTCTTTTCCTTTTAAAGCTGCATGGATGAAGCAGAGACACTAGTGTAGTTTTACAAGAGTCGTCCAACCACATATTCAGTCAGTTCCAGTTGTGTGTGATGCCTCATGCCACAGCCTATATCTGTGCACTTCTGATATAGTGAAAAAAATGTCAGTTATGCAGGGTTCTCATACCATCAGTGGACTACAAGTGATCATAAGCATGATAGGTATGCCACACACTTGGCAAAGGCAATCATGCCAACATGGGACCCCATTCTTACACAACAGACATTGCCAATGTGGTATCAAACAAGTTTAGTGCAAATTTCACCATAAAGCATATACCTAATCTACACATATCCCAGATTCCCTTATACCCCTATTGTCACCAGGAAACATGTTCTGGAGATGCCATCAAAGAGCAAAAATACTTCCTCCATGGGACATAACAATGTACTTGAATGTCTAGTAAATAGCTACAAACATGCCCCCACCAAACATACCCTCAAATTGTATAACCTAGGCTTAATGACAAAATATGTTTCTGAATTATGGAGTACTGTGGTGGTGATGCCATCCACAAGGGTGGCCCTATCATGGGCCATGGTAATTATAGACCATTCAGCCTTATGAGACTGATCATATGACAACTGATATAATCAGTTATGATATCAAAGCTCCCGTTACGCTAGACCCTCAAAAGTTCAACTTTGCCAAAGGAGATCCTGCCTATTAAATCTAGTTAACTTCTTTGAGAGGGTCACTCAGGTTGTTGACAGTGGATTATGCTGTTCAAACTGCATATCCTGACCTAGCTAAAACATTTGATACTATACCCAAAGCATGCTTTGTAAGTAAGCTATATTCTTTAAATGTAGACCCTAATGTGATAACATGGGTAGCAAACTAGCTAAAAGGCAGAACCCACATAGTTTATGTGGCAGGTGTCTCATCTGAAAATACAAATGTAACCAGCAGAGTCACCAGGTAATCTCTGCTGGGACCCTTCTTTTTCATCATATACTTTTGTTGTCTCCAAACTGAGGAGAAGGCTCTCTGGTTAGCTCAGTATGCAGATAATTGCAGACTGAGTGTTACTGTCAATACCCCAGTTGACACTTTTACTTTTCAGAAATAATTTGTCCATGTTACCATAGTTAAAAACCTGGTTTTCTGAAAATGGGTTAAAGTTAAATGAGAAAAAGTGTGATATTGTAACATCTGTCGTCAGCATGTATTATAATAATACTGTAGTACTAAACAAAAAAAAATGTAATCTTGGACCGGAGTGTCTGGGTTGACAGTTGTATCTCCTTTAGTTATCAAGTGGCAACTGTAGTTAGAAATTCCTTCTGCATAGCACAACTAATAGCCCAGGGTATATCATCCATTGCTAAAAATGTTCTTTTTCCCTTATTTTTGGGTCTATATTATATTCTTGAAAGTCGACAATGTCGAATCTGACATTGTCAACACGAGAATATCGAATGCTCAGATCTCGAGCATGTAAACAGAAATCTACGTAAGGGGAGATTTCCATTTACTGCAATGTGTTGTGGTCTCGGAGTTGGTATATTTAAGTAATGGGGGTTGTGGGGGGCCATTAGGGTACTTTTTTCTTTTTTTGTTTTTGTCTTTTTATAAGGTCTACGTTTGAAGACATCAACCATATGGTGTTGACCATATGTTGTTCAATGTTTTCAACCATTGATCTTATAATATAGACCCTTATATTCAGTTCTGGGATTACATCAAGAATCAGCTCTGAGCCCTTTCTTATTTGCAGTGGTGATGGACAAGTTGACAGACAAGATCAGACAGGAGTCCCCGTGGACTGTGATGTTTGCAGATGACATTGTGATCTGTAATGAGAGTAGGGATTAGGTGGAGGAGACCCTGGAGAGAAGGAGATATGCTCTAGAGAGAAAAGGAATGAAGGTCAGCAGGACTAAGACAGAATATATGTGTGTGAATGAGAGGGAGGATGGAGGAATGGTGAGGATGCAAGGAGTAGAGGTGGTGAAGGTGGATGAGTTTAAGTACTTGTGATCAATAGTTCAGATTAATGGTGAGTGTGGAAGAGAGATGAAGAAGAGAGTACAGGTAGGGTGGAGTGGGTGGAGAAGAGTGTCAGGACTGATTTGTGACAGACAAGTACCAGTAAGAATGAAAGGGAAGGTCTACAAGAGAGTAGTGGGACCAGCTATGTTATATGGGTTAGAGACAGTAGCACGGACAAAAAGGCAGGAATCAGAGCTTGACGTGGCAGAGTTGAAGATGTTAAGATTTGCACTGGGTGTGACAAGGGTGGACAGGATTAGGAATAAGTATAATAGAGGGTCAGCCCAGGTTGGAAGGTTTGGAGACAAAGCCAGAGAGGCAAGATTATGTTGGTTTGGACATGTGCTGAGGAGGGATGCTGAGTATATTGGGAAAAAGATTCTAAGGATGAAGCTACCAGGTAACAGGAAAAGATGAAGGCCTAAGATAAGGTTTATGGATGTGGTGAGAGAGGACATGCATGTGGCTGCTGTGACAGAGCAGGATGCAGAGGACAGGAATAAATGGAAACAGATGATCTGCTGTGGCAACCCTTAACAGGAACAGCCAAAAGATGATGATGCTGATGATATTCAGCTCTGATCAGACCAGTTGTAGAGTACAATGCCCCCTTGGTGATGTACCTCACTTAGGTTTCTAACTAAGATTTCAGGCTTAAAGACCCTAAGGTACCAACAAAGGCTAGAAGCCCTGTCCCTTTAATCAATATCTAATAGACTGTGGAGGTGCACACTGTGCCTCACCTACTGTGCCGTTAGTGACCCTGTTGTCCTTGGTGTTCTATATCTCTGCAAATCCAATAGCTTACCAAACACCAAATGAGAGACTTAAATGTCCAGCAGTAGAAAAAAAAATGTATACTATGGGGAGAGAGATTCATTATAGAGCACTTTTCCCATCTAGGGAATAAGCTTCTCCTGCAGGATAAGTAATCCAGTACATTAGCAGCCTTCAAACAAACACTCTAGTACTATACTGTCCTTCAAACAAGCAGAGCAGTGCATTACCTTCCTTCAAACAGAGTCTAGATGGCTGTAGGGCATCTCTAAAACGTATCCTTTGACACTGGGGATAAAGCCTGAAGGTTGGTATTGGGAAGGTGTTGATAGGCAGAAGAAACTCCCTTGAAAAGTATAAGTATATTAGTAAGCATTAGTGCCAATACATAAACATTCATGAAGTATTTGGTTTCACTAGGTACACAAAAGATATCTCTGCTTAAGACCTCATAGTCCGTTATGATATGTATGCCTGAAACTCCAAGCATCCTCTGTAATCCCTCTACAGTAGGCACCGTTATCACACATCAGTTTATTGGTAATGCTAGTTAGCCACTGGAACTCTTGACTCTGACAGTGAGGGGGCTGATAAGATTACTAGATGGGATCTACAGTGCATCACTCAGATGAACATGCAACAAAAAGAGTGTGATTTCCATACTTCAAAACAGGATTTAGGTATCTGCATTATTAGAAAGGGAGATTACATATAAACTCAATAAGGCATGCAGCATAGCTTTAACTAGATGCATGTTGCACATTCTGCCCTTGCAGATGCATCACTAGAAGTACCACCACCTCACAAACAGGGGGCAGTAACTATGAACATAAAGTGCCAGTACCACTAAGAAGGCAGCCCAGAAAACAGCCAATACAAACTTGTGCTGAGCAGAGGAGTACATTCACTGGTTGGGCCTTTGTCTGATGTAACAACATATACTGAAATAAAGTCCTGCAAGGCTGATTTAAGATCTAAAGTCGGAATGTTGGAAGTAAGCAGCACATGTGTAGATGTAAGGGATATGAGTAGACATACAATTAACATTTATCAACCGAATGGATAAGCGCATTAAGTGCTAACCAATGCCACAGCCAGGGAATGTGCAGAATAGGACAGACTGATAAATACATGCTGTCACCACAGCACTGCCACTTCTCCATATTATACTGACTGCAAATGACTGCTGCACTATCATGACTCACAGCCACATGGAAGAGGCATCCCTGCATGTGCTTAGGAAGACGACATGTAAACATTAGATCTTACGTGGCCCGCAGGAAGTATATCCTCAACAGCAATGGTCAAACATTGATGGTGAATAGCTCACAATAGCAGAGGATGAAATTTGAGTATATGCAGAGCATGCGCATAGGCTAACTGTATTTGTACCTTCTGCCATCCCAAGTAATGCTTGTATCATAACAGCATTCTGTAGACCTCAGAAGAGTCTACTGCCTCACTTAGAGTGCAGAAATGTTTGAACACAAGTGTAATGTGTTATAAACATGCATTGCAAATCTGTTGGGAAAAGGGAAAATTGTGACTGTCCATGTCTCATGCCTTGTCACTTAGAACACAAAGAACCATGAAGGAGTCTACATACAGTAAAATAAATCAATGAAATGCCCTTGCCATATTGGTCTCTGAGAGAACAATATCCTTCAAAATGTGTAGGTTGTAAAAGAACACCATCAGATTCAATGCTTACAGGAGCAGCTGTACTCACAGTGGCATGTGTGTATTGTGACAATGCCAAAAAAAAGATACTGTTCCAGTACCCTCTGGCTGTGGTGCAGATACAGCATCTTCACTGACATCAGCACCCACATGGAAAGAATCCATGGAGCTGTATTCTGTATTGCTACTGACAGTGTGCCCTCACCATCTCCTATCACCTGACTGGTGACCTGCTGAGACACAACAGCAGTACATACTTAGGTGTGGATGAGTCAGACATGTGGATACTATATCCAGCTTCTGGTACAGCAGAACTTAAAGTGTTGTGTTGCCTTTCAGTCACATTATCCATACCAGCACCTTTCATTGACTACCACAACATAATGATGGCATGCACTGCAGCAGTGCCTGCTTCTGATTCTACAGTAATGTTAGTCACAGTGGCATTGTTGGAATGGTAGGAAGCAAAAATATCATTTCCACTGGTGCAGGAGCCTGGTTCAATGCTAGTTCATCCTGCTTTGCTTGGTAGAGTTGATATTCACATTTATATTTATATTAATGACACTGCAGTGGTATCTGATTCAAAACCTGTGAAATATTATCCATCACCATAAATGCCAACAGTCAAAATTATAACATAGCAGCTGTCTGTCATAGCAGTAATAAGTGCTACATACCCTTGACATTTGCACCATCAGAGGGGATACACCACCACAGGTGTAGTAGACCTCCAATCTGAATGTAATGGAACTCATGTATGTATATACTGTGTCATAACTCTGTCTGTGCTTTAACATATATACCACAAATCCAAAAAAGGAGTGATACAACTCTGAAAAACCAATAATCCACAAAAGAGTTGTATAGGAAGTAAAACTGCCACAATCTCAGTCCAAAAACGTTACCGTGAATGAATATGAATGAGTTCAAGTCCAGCACTGAATTTATTAACGCTCTTTTATTAACAAACTGCGTTTTCGTCCCAACACATTAGGACTTCATCAGATACCTGCAGTGAAGTCTCATATGCTACTGGTTTTCAACCGTTACCCTTTGTTATTCCATTTCGTACCTTTACAAAACAACGTCGCTCCTAAAAATATGCACACATGCGCGCAGAAACCAAATGAAAGAAAACCTTCATCTGAAGCAGTTTGTTAATAAAAGAGCGTTAATAAATTCAGTGCTGGACTTGAACTCATTCATATTCATTCACGGTAATGTTTTTGGACTGAGATTGTGGCAGTTTTACTTCCTATACAACTCTTTTGTGGATTATATATACCACAAACATACCTTATCTGCATTGACACCAACTTCAGTGCCACCCTGAATACTCATAATTAATACTACTGGCATGTGGTTGATGAGCAGCTACTCTGCGAATGTCAGTGAGATAGTCACAGATCTTCATACCTCAACCTACTTCTCCTGAATGTGTATATCCTGTGCCTTCCTCTTCACTCTGTCCTCCTTTTCATTCACCCTTCAATGACACTTAATGCTGAAGCAGTCATGTCTCCTAACTACACTGATGCTTGCCATTACTTCAGCCCACCTGGGGTTATAGAACTCCTCATTGTTCCTTGCTTTTCTGTGTGTGCACAGCTGGCGAGAAGACCAAAATGCTAATTCTTCTTTAGAATGCATATAATAGTTTCTGCATACTGTGGTTTTACAGTTGCACTGTGAAATTGTAATGAGATGTATATAGCGTTCCACATGCATTCTTGTGTAACCAGGTTAACACAGTTTGTCTTGACATGTCTCACAGCAAATGAATGGGATTATCACATGCATGCTATCTGTCTGCATTGTGGAGTCATAACACACATACCCAGTGAGAAGTACCACAATCACTGAGATGTGCACATGCATCACTGACACACATCTTGCCTATGCTTAAGGAAAATGATAGCAACATCCCAGACAAGAGATCATATAAGGGTAACAATAACAGATACATGATGCAAGATTTGTACATTACTGGGAGAACATATCAGTGTTTCTGTTGCCATATATGGTAAGCACATGTTGACCACCACTTGAACAGCAATCAATGTATGCTAAATGAGTAAAGCATGAATAATACCTCCTGTTTACTGCAGCCTAGACACATATCTCATGTTCAGGTTAGTCATGTACTATATATGCTAATTCCAAGGACAGATATATCTAAAATCTAGCCATTCCTCATGTCAGTGTAACACCCTACAACACTTTCTGGGGTACTCTCAGAATCGTGCTTTTTTGCTGGCTATGTTCTGTGCTTTTGCCACAATGGTAAGTCTTTAGTAGTTTAAATTAGTGTTTTTTATTTTAAACAGTTGAAGTCTTTGGTGTTAATTCATTAGCAGTAGATGTCTGTATTTTCTCACCTTGATTCTATTTATGACACTTTTCTTTCTGAAATATCATTAGCTGAATATATTTTGTTTTTTTTCTTTCTTTTTCATATTTTGGTTTTGTAAATGTGTGATATTGCATAGTCTAAGCAATAGTGACTGGCCTAAATGCTGTCGTGGCCTGTAGAACCTGTGCGGATGTTTCGTTTAAGCATGACCGGTATTGTTTGTCTCTGTCATACCCAGTCCCTGCATGGAGATATTATACTGAGAAGCCAAACATCTGAGGAAGGCTGTCTCAGAAATTCTTTAAGAAATGGAGAAGATGGATAAAGTAGAAGGACGGTTGCTTGAACATATATATTTTGTTGTCCAATACTTACCAACAATTCAATAAAGAGCACGTGAGAGATTTAAAAGTGGTATATATGAAATCTGCTTTGGGGCAATTAACTTTACATTAACCATTTTCCAGACTTGGGCCTTCTGACATTTCTGTTGTTAGGTTAAACTCCATGCACCCCTATAAAACAAAAGAACTCTTTATACTCTTCATAATTAATAAAATTGCAGTTGAACTGGATCTAATTTTACTGTCTAATGTCTTTAAAATGTTGCTATGTATATCTCATCTTCACTTCTGAGCATGAATGTCTGGCTGTGGCACTCCCCAAAAGGTACACATACAGTTGCACTACACACACACACACACTGACTTTGATATTACTCTTGGTGTCTTTTATACTGTATTTAGTTTAAAGTCTTTCAGAATACAGGTATTCTTTAGCCACCTCCTGTATCAGTGCTACTAAAGAAAACATTATTTCCTCTTTAATATACAGGGCCTTGTTAATAGATTTTTTTTCTTCTACATTCATAAATCTAGAAGAAATCCAACTTGAGTAATACTTAGGACTATGCTGCAGGCATTAAGCTGCATAGCAGATAAAAATTTTGTCAGGTAGCAAAATTCTTCTCCCTGTTTCATAACATACCAAAATGTCTAGTCTCTTCAGATTTTTTCTGGTACATTTCAGCTCACATTCATATCAGAAATGTTTCAGACTGCCACTGGTATTTTGTGGAGATATCTATTCCCCACGTTTTTTAATGATAAAGGCTTTCTGTTGTTTGTTAAAAGGTTTCTACCAAACTTCTTTTATGTCATCTGGGTCTCGGCCATTACTCTGCTGTCCACTTCTGTGTTCCTGCTAAAGCCCCCCTGTCCAGGTTACTCACCTGTGGTATTCCATCCCCTAAGTCTGCCACTGCCCCTAACCTCAATCCTATACAGTACCTTACAAAAATGTTTCCCTTTAAAGTATTATTATTTAAATAAAGCATGGGTGCATGTAGTATTTGGTTTTATATATTTTTAATGATCGGAAAAGGAAAGTGTTTGCTTTATTTTTCAATCATTGTAGGTGTTTGATTGTTTTGTTTTCCTATCCTTTTTGATGTGTCCTTGGATATTTACAGGTTCTCCTGTTCGATTCTCAGCTGTGTACCTTCTCTGAGGAGTTTGCCTGTCCCCCCTGTGTTTGCACGGCTTACCTATGAGTTTTCCAATTTACTCCCACATTCCAAAGTCATGTAATAGGGGGACTGGACACTCTAAATTGGCCATAAATGTGAGTGTTCATGTGAGTGTGTGGTACGGAAGAACAGCCATAGCAGGGCTAGCCACCCAGTGGTGTGAAACTTAGCTCTAGATGATTGATTGGCACCTCAACCCCATGTGTAAAAATCTGAAAAAGGGGGCTGTGGATGGCTGGCTAGCTGGCTGGATGGATGGATATAGAAAATCTGTAATATATTGATTTAAATTTTGGTATATAGTAGGGCTTCTGTGGCCAATGGAAGGCTGACTCAGATTGTTTGCATAATGATGAATGCTATCCTGAAAGTAAACACAATGCTTTCTGGAGTGGACTGGGTAGCTTATTGAATTTCAGTAGGTTTTCACAGTAAGATAACCTTGTGATGTTTTATTCTGTATTTCAATACAATCTGTTGCTCAATTCAGGGGTATAGCTGGCTATTCTTGTGCTGGTGCTCTCCCTAGAACGTGTCCCCCTGCCTCAGCTTTTAAAAAAAGAGTGCCTTCCTCCTTCTAAACTGTAGCAAACTGCTAGATACAATAATAGCAAGCAGCTGCTATAGTTTATGCCAGACAGAGAGACCTACAGTGCTTCAGTTCCAACCCCAAATGCAGTATCAGCATTCATATCTGAATGACACTAATGCAGTGAAGACAATGAACACTACAATGCTTCAGTTATGACCACAAATGCATTACTGTATTGAGTTCAGCAGACTGATCATGATTTGCTGAATGCACACCCTAACACTTTGTGCCCAGTGTGGCTACTCCCTCTGCTCCAACCTGGCCACACTTCTGGCTCAGTCCTACACTGTAGAAACATTGCAAAGGTAGTACGATCAAAACAACAGTTCAAGAAAGTACCACTGTGGCTTTAGCATCTGACTGAACTGTTCAGCAGGTCCTCCAAGGAAGAAGTGGTCTTAGGTAACTAGAGGCAAGCAGTGACAGTACTTAATTACAAACATGGAACAAGAAGCAGCCCAGGGTACTACATACCAGTGACAATGAGTAAATTTGGCAACAAACAATGATGGAATGGGCTGCATTGAATCATAGCATGGTTTGAAAGTAGGTACCATCACACCAGTCTGATCCAGATTCTATAACTGGATTACCCCAGAAGTGGACAGGAGTAACCCTGTGAATATGCCCTGATAGAGGTCCTCTGCTCAGCATCCAACAAGTGACCTATGGTGCTACATTGATATGGGGAATGGCTAGTTGTTGCACATATTTGTCTTTCGATTTAGCATATATGGTGCCTAGCTTACCTGAACATGAGATGTGCATATCCACCGCAGTGCACGAGCAGGCATATCAGGGAGATGGGAGGTTGGCATAATGGTTAAGGTGTTTACCTTACAGACACAAGGTGCAGGGCTTGATTCTCACATGGGGTAACTGGCTCAGTTTAAAATGGCCTGAAAGGGCAGTTAGCCTAGTAGTAACCTATGATCATCCAAAATTAGAAATGTATATATATTCTTAAAGATGCAAAGTGCATCTGAATCCCTACCTCAAATATTACATAATCTATAATTTCCCAGATCCCACTCACAATTTATCAGGTTTTGAAAATCTATAACAGAAGCATATCCCTCAGCTATACTATACTATTGCTTCCCTCAAATCCACCAACATCCCTAATACCATAATATTTTTTCTCTTTTTCTTTCTTCTTTATGTCTACTGCATTCCTGCCTTGTAAATGTAGTATGCAGTAGTACATTCAGTCATCTCAGTACATCACCCTGCTGGGTTTCCAACATGCATGAAACACAACTCCAAGATAAAAAGAACATACTACCAGGTTTAATCCTTCAACGTTGTGAATGTTCTAAGTAACTATACTGTTTTGCAAAACTTGATAACCCTCTTATTTGTTCTTTAAATGGACTATATCATCAGCCTTGCCAAAAGCAAAAATGTGAATATATAATGTTAAGTTGTCAATCTCGCCTTCATTCTTGCTGGATGGGTTCGGAGCCGATCCTCGGCTCCGACTCGGCACTAGCTTTAGCTCGAGAACTCCTTTTACCAGCTCGAGGCAACCCTATATCCCATGATGCAAGGCGGAACTACCTCAGATCTCGTTTGCCGCTTAGCGAAAGAGGTCTCCTTTGCCAGCTGAGGTAAGTTTTTCTTCTTAAATAAGAGAAAAAGTTAGTTAGGGGTTTAATTTCCCTTCAGTGTCAGGTTAGCCTGTATTTAGTACAGCCCACCCTATTCCCTTCCTTTTTTAAACTTTTAATATAGTTTTTTCACTGAAAGTTTTAGTCAGGCCTAGTTCCCCAAGTTATTCCCTTCCTGTGTGTCTGTGTAGGGATTAAGTTGTGTGTTTGTGGGGACTGTGTGTGTATATCCTGTTAGGATGTCTAAGGAAGGCAAGGTCTCAGGCTTAGAAGTGTGACCAGTGCTGTCAGAAAATGTCCCTGACAGACGGTCACACTTCTTGTGTGTATTGCCTGGGGCCTTTGCACCTGCAGGACTCCTGTGCTGTGTCATGCCTTTAGCCAGAGTCCTGCAGGAAAGGAGGAACAAACTGATCCTCCGAGGTTTGTTGAAACCTGAAGGTTCCCTCCAAGCAAGGGGCAGGAAAACCTCTTAAGCCACGAAGGCTCAGGCTACAGTGTCCAAGCCTCCTTGAACCGATACTTCTTCTGCCAGAGTAGTGGGTTGTGCCGGGGCTCCCCTGACTAGCTGGAGCACTTTATCAGCATCGGGCGAGATCCTCGGCTCCATCTGGGGTTCAAGGGACTATGGCTCCGCCCGCAAGAGATCCAGGTCCCCTTCGATACCAAGTATCCAGGTCTCTTTGTCGGAGCGGAGCCATCGGCATCTTCGAGATCTTCCAGGCTGTCTGACCACGATTTGGAGAGGGTGGTAAGCAGGCTGTTGAAGTCTCAGGCACTGGCCCAAATGCTCCATAGCCCGTCTCAACAGACTTTGGCTACAGCCCCAATTCTTGAGATTCCTCCTCCGACTCCACACCAGAGTTCGGAGCCGGAGCTTTGGGACAGAGAATGCCGAGCCGATACATCCTTCGCTCCGTCATCCTCAGCTCGATCTCCTCCTTGAGACTTTCCTGAGGATCCGGTCGCCGGGTTTCCACTGTCGGCTCCGAGGGCTAGTGGCATCGACCCTTGTCCGACCCCCGCCTCCTCTCGGAGCTTAAGCTCGGCGCCGACATCTGCCTCGAGCCTTCTCTCTCTCCTTGGAGCCGACCATTCCTGTTTCTTCGGAGCGGTATGTTCAGGTCTCCCGGGAGAGGAGCCTTGAGGTGATGAGGAGTGTCCTGGCCTCTGAGCCTGGTCAACGGTCCATCCCTCTAGCTCCTCCCTCATCAGTGCCTGTAGATGCCTCTTGCCAGCCTCTTGCTCTCAGGCCCAGGGATCCATCGCCCCAGGTTTCCCCACTGGGATTTCCTCCTCTTCCGAGGTTTCTCCTGACCCTGCAGGTGAACCCCTCGAAGAGGACGGTAAGAGGAAACACACAGACTCCCTGAGTCTACTACATCTGATACCGACTTAGATGAGTCGGAGGGTTCCCACGGTCCTCTGAGGATGTCTCCTTTTCAGACATCCTTGAGCTCCTCAAACAGAGGGGAATTGGCCCTCCATTGACCCCTCCGAGGATGAGTCGGTATACCTGGAGGCTTTGGATCCCGACCCTCCACCTCCTGGGTGTCTCCGCCTTCCCCACTCATGCAGGTAGTGGCTTGAAGGCGTCAGATTCCGTGGAACCTGTCCCCAGGAGACCATCCAAATTATCACGCCCCTTCGGACAAACAGTTCCTGTCCAAAGGTGTCTCGGTGGATGCTATGGTGGTGGTGGCGGCTAAGAAGGAACTGGCGGATCCTTCAGTACCTGTCCATCCTCCTAATAAGGATTCTAGGACCATGGACAGGTATGGAAAGCGGATGTTTTCTTCAGCGACCTTTGCAATGCGCTGAATTACCTTTGTCACTTCACCAGGCTTCAAAGAGATATTCTCAAGGAACTGGGGAAGTAGTCCAGGATCCTTCAGCTGCTGGGGCTCAGGAAAAGATTGCCTCTCAGCTAGCTATCCTGAATTCGATATCTAACTCCTCCATGCGGCTCATATCTTATGCAGCCGATGGAGGCACAGGTGTTGCTCTTAGACGCCAAGCCTGGATGCGGCTGTGTAATTTTGCGGACCCTTTTAAGTCCTTCACCAACACCCCTTTGACGGTTCGGCTTTGTTCGACCTCAGGTGAAGGATACTTTGACCAGATGTGAACAAGTAAAACTCTTTCTGCTTGGAGTCCAGTTTTCCACTCCTTCTAGACCATATCCCAAGGGTCAGAAGGGGGGAAGATGTGGTTCCGTAAAGCCCAAGGAGCTACACGGACACAGGTCAGTTTACCCCTAGAGGCAGGGGTAACAACAATAGGCGCCGCCCTAGAGGCAGGGGGTCCTCAGAACCAGGGCAACAGGGAGCCTCTTCCTGAGAAGCCCTTTCAGCATCCCTGAGGTGTTGCCCGACTGTCCACCCTGGAGGCAGTCGGGGAAGGGATTTCGCTGTACCCAGAAGCCTGGCAATCCCTATCACAAGAGAAGTAGGTACAGTAGGTTGTAAACGAGGGTTACAAAATCCCCTTGAAGGTTTCCCTCTACAATCCCTTCCAGACATCTCACCCGGTCAAAGGGATTTGGCAAAACAGGAAGTTTTAAAACTCCTGGGAAAAAGAGCCATCCAAACAGTGCCGGCAGACCAAGTAGGATCCGGCTTCTACTCAAGATTCTTTTTGGTCCCCAAAAGGACGGGAGATTGGAGACCAATACTAGACCTAAGCAGACTAAACAAGTCTGTCAAAAGGCAAGATTCGGATGGTCACGCTGCAATCCATTCTGCCTTTTCTGGGCAAGGACAACTGGATGTGCTCGATAGACCTTCAGGATGTGCTATCACATAAAGATTCACAGACGCTCCAGAAGGTTTCTCCGCGCTGGGAGCCAGACCAATTCAGAGCACTGCCTTGGCCTCACTTCAGCCCCCAGAGTGTCCACCAAATGCATGGCGGCGGTCACAGCTCACCTGAGACGTCGAGGATTCCAAGTGTTTCGTTATTTGACTGGCTCCTCTCCGCCACCTCCAGGGATCAGCTTCTTCGGTCCAGAGATTACACCTTACAGCTTTGCAAGAGTCTAGGAATTTCGCTGAATTTAAAATCCTCTCTGCTGCCTTGCCAATCTATCACCTTTATAAGAGTTAAATACCGTCAAAATGTTAGCCAGACTAACAAATCAAAGGATTCTGGACATCCAGAAATTTGTTCAGCTTCTGTTACAAAGCAACAAGGTCAAAGCCAGGTTTGTCTTGAAGGTTCTAGGCCTAATGGCTGCAGCCATTGTTCTTCTTCCACTAGCTCGCTTCCACATGCGTCTCCTGCAGTGGATGTTGTTCACGCAGTGGTCGTACCACGATCTGCCCATGAGACACGAGATCTTAGTGACACAGTCTTGCAGGGCTCATCTACGATGGTGGGTATCTTCCCTCTTCTTCAGCAGGGCCGACCATTTGTTCCCCTCCTCCAGTTGCCACAGTCACCACGGATGCCTCTCTGATCGGGTGGGGGCATTATCAGGGCAGGATGGTCCACGGACGTGGCAACCCATAGAATACCACCTGCACATAAATGTCCTGGAGATGAGAGCAGTGCTTTAACGTTGCAAGCCCTCGACGACTTTCTTCCCACAGGGACTATTGCAGTACAGACGGACAACATGTCCGTGGTCTGGTACATCAACAAACAGGGCGGAACCAGGTCCTATCCCTTATGTCGAAGCTCTCAGACTTTGGCAATGGGCGATCTCTTCTCAGCGGTTTCTGATAGCAACGCACATCCCGGCAGGTCCAACCTATTGGCGGACAGGCTAAGCAGATCTATTCTGATGCCTCACAGTGGTCTCTCAATCAGTCTGTAGTGGATCAGATTTTTCTAAAGTGGGGCACCCTTGTTGCGATCTTTTCGCTACCCCTCAAAACAGCAAGTGCCCAGATTACTTCACACTATTTCTCTCCAGGCCACCCCTTGAGAGACTCTCTAACCCAGGATTGGCCTCGGGGACTTCTTTATGCTTTTCCTCCCTTTCCATTGATTCCACAAGTCATTCAGAAAGCCACCTTTGAGAGCCAAATTGATCCTCATTGCTCCATATTGGCCTCGACAAATTTGGTTTCCGCTTCTACATCGTCACCTTCTGGTGCAGCCCTGGCATCTGGACCCAGTTCCGATCTTTTGATCCACCAGTCGGGTCAGCAGCACCGAGCCATTCATTCTCTCAACCTCACTGCTTGGTTGCTCCACTTCCTTCCCTAGCCAGGCTACCAATGATTTCTGACTCAGTCAGAGACATTTTAGTGTCTTCTTTAAAGTCGCCCACTAGAACTGTTTATGCTATTTTCTATTTGGGCAAACGCCAGAAATATTGATCCCTTCACCGCTCCTATACATTCTGTTTTGGATTTCCTGGAGGTTTTTCATTCAGGTTCGTCATCATCTACAGTCAAAGTACAAATGGCTGCTATTTCCAAATTTCATGTTGGCTTGCAGGACAATAACATCATGTCTCATAGGTTATGCAAAGCCTTTTTGAGAGGAGTTTTTCTCCTAAAACCGCCTGTGAAACATCCTCCTCCAATGGGATCTGAACTTAATGTTGGCATCCCTAATTCTACCTCCTTTCGAACCGTCTACGTGTTCTTTAAAGTTGTTGACATGGAAAACTATATTTTTGCTGGCTGTTACTTCTGCAAGAAGAGTTTCTGAGATTCAGGCCCTCTGTATTCGTTCACCTTATCTGGTGTTTCATAAGGATAGGGTTTTGCTCAGGACTAACCCTTCCTTTCTTCCCAAGGTTGTATCTCAAGCCAATATTAACCAATCTATTGATTTTCTTTCCTAACTATTCTGACAGAGCTGAACAGAAGCTGCATTTTTGGATGTTCATCGTCAGCTCAGGTACTACTTACATAGGACTAAACAACTTAGAAAATCAGACCAATTGTTTGTCTCCTATGCAGGAAGCAGGTTGGGTCTTCCAGTATCTAAAGTGACCTTATCTAGATGGTTGACTTCCACCATTTCCTATGTGTACTCTAAGGGGCAAACAACTATCTTCTAAGCCAAAAGCTCATTCGACCAGGAGTCTATCCACTTCTGTAGCCTTTCAGGATAGACTTCCCATTGACACTATTTGTGCAGCAGCTACTTGGGCCAACTTTTGTGTCTCATTACAAGTTGGATTTGGCCTCCAGAGATAGGGCCAGTTTTGGTTCCACTGTTCTCAAGAGTCTGTTCCATTGAGCCACCCGGGATACAGGTGCTAGGACGCCATCCAGCAAGAATGAAGATTGACAACTTAACATTTAGAAGTTATGTACCTACCATAACGCTCCATGTTAGTTGTCTTCATCTCTTCTTCTTCCCACCCTCCTTCCCCCAGGCCTGGTCAGATCTTGGGGAGTTCCTATTAGATTGCTTTCTCTGGAGCATTGTTATGTGGTCTTCTTTTAGGAACCATGGTTCCTAATTATATTAGGATAAGTCTTTAGCAGGGTTAGTTAGCTGCCAAACGAGATCTGAGGTAGTTCCGCCTTGCATCATGGGATATAGGGTTGCCTCGAGCTGGTAAAAGGAGTTCTCGAGCTAAAGCTAGTGCCGTCGAGCCGAGGATCGGCTCCGAACCCATCCAGCAAGAAGAAGGCGAGATGAAGACAACTAACATGGAACGTTATGGTAGGTACATAACTTCTAATTTTCACTGCATGTGTTGTATTACCGCTTTCCATGTAAGGTGCACAGATGTGTTGTCTCATCTGGCTGACCTGCAAATGGTCCACCTGTATCATTGTCATACCCCATAAAACAAATTTAGATAAATAAATAGTAAATAAATACCAGGGTACATACCTGACACATATTTTTACTACTTTGTCTAACAGACCAGAGTCATACAACAATGAGAACAATTACAGATTATTGCAATATAGAAAATAATTATTTATTTATGCCTATGGTTTTACTATGACTTGTAGGTGCCACACCTAATACACTGAAGGTGGTTATATACTCAAAGAGCATTTAGATTGATTACAAAATTTTCTACAAGATGTAACATTTAAAAATTCCTCTTTTGGGGGGGTTGCCATAATGGGTAAGGTCATCACTTCATAGATGTACTGTACAGAGTTTGATTCTAACCTCAAGTTATTGGCTTGGCTCAAAGCAGCCCTTCAAGACAGTGAGCCTGGTATTCAATTATAAATCTCTGCAAACAGTTCCATTTCTTTAAATTTAAGTTTCCTTATTCAAATAAATGCATCAAATAACTAAATCAGATTTGTCCAAAAATAATTATTTTTACCACACCACACTTTATCACAATGTCAGACTGCTTTCTAGTTTTGCAAATGTACGTAGCACCCACTGGAATTGGAATAAAAATGGTTTAATTTTCAACAAGAAATTTATCAGTTATAAAACACCTTGTCCCAGTTGTAATAACCCTTTTTTCTGTAAAAGAACCTATGACCAATAATTCTGTTAAATGAAACACCACACACACACACACACACACACACACACACACACACACACACACACACACACACACATGTATGCACGCACACACACACATATATATATATATATATATATATATATATATATATATATATATATACTGAGTTCACTTTACACATTTGGCAGAGTGAAGTGCTTGAGCAATTCATCAAAATCACTTTTTATTCTAGTGCTAGAGATGCTGAAAGAAGGAATATTTTGTCTGTGCTGAGGTATGCAATAAGGTAAGTGTGGATTTAGTATTTTAATGCAGAAACTTTTAAATATACACAAATTTTCAGGTTTAAAGGTGAGAAAGTGTGTGTGTGTGTGTGTGTGTGTGTGTGTGTGTGTGTGTGTGTGTGTGTGTGTGTGTGTGTGTGTGTGTGTGTCTATAAAAGTTTCTGCAGGTTAAGGTTAGCCAAGAGTTAGGGAGGTGGAGAGAGAGTTAATGTTTTGCATGTGTACTACTGTATGTGATGTGTGTTTGAATGTTTTGTATAGTGATAGTGTTATGGAAAGAGTTTTTGTTGGATTAAAGAGTAGGACTGGGGTTAGGGTTAGTACATATTAGTAAGGTGGTTTGTGGAGTGAATGCCTTCTATAGTTATGGCAGGGCCTCGACATAGGGAGATGTCCTAAGTCAGACTACTCAGACCATTGATGAAGTGATGTCGCTGTTACCTGGGTGTGCACAGAATGTCATCTGCAGTCATGAGAATCATCCAGGTCATAGACTACATTGCTCTTCTGGATCAACACTTAGGACACCACATCAGGCAGCACTTGCACACTGAGATAGTTCTGCACCTTCACTGATACCTGTGAGCACACAATTTGCCATGACTGCTCATGAGCAATGAGTGCTTCATGATCAGCGATGATTATCAAGATCAACACACAGTAGCTCACATCAGCAGGAATGCTTATGGTCCTGTAAACTGCAAGCAGTATCAGCCTCCAACACCACAAGCCTGCTTATCACATAGTGCCAGTGCTGATATCATGGCAGCTTGAATCCACCACTGGAGAATGTGATCCCCAACCCCTTAGAATCAGTCAGAGTAGAAGTAAGCAGTGTTCAATTATGATGACCCCATCACATAATATTGCAGTCATCTATTACTGCATCCCCTCATTTATTTATTTATTTATTTATTTTATTTTACATTTGTTGACCGGGATAGTCTGACTGGATATATGTCCATTTTCAGCGGAGACCCGGGGAGAAAAGCTCCAAGATAATAATACAAATTGAACTTTTAGTAAATGCTAGTTTCAAGCAGATTGCAGTCATAAGCAATACCAGCATTTAGCACATATAATACAAACTTATTATAAATCACTTTACAAAACATAACATTATTTTCAAAGTTATATATACATAACATTACATTCAGGTTTAAGACACATTGAGCAGCAGTTATAAAATTGACCCTTCCTGAAATGGTGTGGTAGAAAAAAGTTAGAAGTAGTTGAAGGTAAGGCACCTAGGTAATAGAGAGGTCACTAGTCGGCATTAGTGCAAGGACATAACCAATGAGTTTTGAAGTATTTCTTGAGTTTGTTTTTGAATTGAGTTAGTGAGGGTTCTAGGGTCAAGTAAGCTGTGAGTCTGTTCCATGTTTTTTCTAAGAGAGCTGGCAAACAGAAAGTCCCCAGCTGAGTAGTTGGATTTGTATGTTTGAACTAGCAGTCTAGTGGATGATTGCAGTGGTCGGGTGCTGGTGTAGGGGCTGATAATATTTTTTAGTGCAGGTGTATTTTCTGGTTTGTAAAGGACTTTATGTGCCACTATTAGCTGGTTGAACTGCAGTAGGCTAGGCAGTTCAAGCCATCCTAGGTGATTTAGGTTGTGATGGTGGTGTGTCCGGTAGGCTGTGCCAGTAGCACGTCTGGTAATGTGGTTATAGCAGGATGATAGTTTATTAAGATCTGTTTTGTTTAAGTTGGTGAATAGAGGTGGGGCTTAGAGAAGAGTTGATAGTAGATGTGAACGGGCAATTGTAGTTCTAGCAAGTGTGGTAAGGACAGGTTTGATTCTGTAAAGAGAGCCAAGATTGTATTAATGGTTTTGGTAGTTTGATTGATATGCACATCCAACTTCAGGTTGTTATCAACTATGACACCCTGTAGTTTAGTTTGGGCTTCTGGGGAGATGATAGTGCCATTGTTACAGTTATGTTGAGGTATGGCAGGGGGGGCCCTGTGTGTGGGGGAGAAGAGGAGCAGCTTAGTTTTGTTGGTGTTTAGGATTAGATATTAATTGGAGAGCCATTTTTACACTGTATTTAAGGTGTTTTGGGTTAATGTGAATAAAGAAGCCGGTGAGATGTCAGAACAAATCAAGGTGGAGTCATCCGCATATTGAATGAAGGTAGCATTGGGATGACTGAATGAAGGTCATTGATAAAGATGGAGAAAAGAAGGGGTCCAAGTATCGAGCCCTGGGGGACTGCTAATGTGATGGGTAGGCAAGATAATAGCTTGTCCTGCCACAGGACTGCCTGTTTTCTGCCCTGCAGGTAGGATTGAAACCATTGGAGTGCATGGTTGTTTAAGGAGAAGGTCTTCAAGGTATTTGTAAGCATTTTCTGGCCAACCATGTCAAAAGCCTTGGATAGATCTAGAAAGAGTGCTGAGGATAGTTTGTTATTATTGTGGTTGTGGTTAATGATGTTAGAGAAAGAGAGGGGGGGCAGAAGTAATACTGTGGTGTGGCTTAAAGCCATGTTGAAAGTTGAACAACAGCTTGTTCTGTGTGAGGTAGTGCATGAGCTGCATGTGTACACACGTCTCCATAATTTTAGCTAGAGGTGGCAGAATAACTATGGGTCTAAAGACTGACAGTTCAGTGGATCTGCCTCCTTTATGGAGAGGTATGACATGGGAGATTTTCCATATAGTGGGTAAAGTAGCTTCAGATATAGCTCTGTTGATCAAGATTGAGATGGGATATGCTATGGTGTCAGCAGCCTTTTGCAGATAGTCTGCTGGGAGGAGTTCAGCAGCTAGGGTGGTGGGTCTTAGTTTCTTAAGTAGGGCATGAATAAGTTGAGTAGGAACAGGTTGGAAGGTAAAGTATATTTGGGTACTGGGTGTGGCTGCATTAGAATTAGAGCCATTTGGAGAGAGTTGGCTGGCTAGAGACTGGATAGTCTCTGTGAAGAAGTTGTTGAAGTAATTAGCAATGTCTACTGGGGTATTTTGTTGGGAAACTGAGGGGGGGGGGGAGTAGTTTGTTTATTCCTACCCAGAACTTTTGAGGTTTGTTTTGGTTTGCAGTAGATGGTAGTATTATTTTTTTTTGTCTAAGGTTATGGGTTTTTTGGTGATATACCTTAGTTGTCTGAATCTTAGTTGATCAAGTGGGGCTTTTGTTTTTCTGTAGGTGGCCAATGCTTTGTTTCCGAGTGAAATCCTGGTTTTGATATCTTTAGAAAGCCATGGTGCAATATTAACTTTGGTTCTAATAGAGTGGCTGGGAGCATGGGAGTTAAGAATAGCAAGGAATTTGGTGTTAAAGTATGCTACGGCTTCATCTAGGGGGAGAATTGTTAGCACTGACCAGTTGCATGCCCTTAGTTCATTTTGAAATCTGGTGAGAATAAAATTTGTGTTGTTTCTTAATGTTCTATAGGTGGGTTGGTAGGAACAGTCTACTAGCTTGATTAAATAGGTGAGACAGTGGTCACTTAGGTCATCAGGCAAAGTGCCTGATTTATAGGATTGAAGATGGGTATTGACGAGTATCCAGTTTAGGGTACTTTCTTTGTTATTGGGTTTTCCTGTCCTGGTGGAGGAGGTTATGATTTGAGTAAATCCATGGAGGTTTATTTGGGTTGTAGGAGTTTCACAACAGCAAGTTTTCAAAGCTGAAATCCCCAAGAGCAATTGTTTCTTGGGCGTAGGTAATGGATAACCAATATAAGAAGTCTTCTAAGGTTTCTGTGTTTCTCCCTGGGTGAATGTAGATACAGACAATGTTTACATTTTTGTTTTTATTAATTTGCAGTTTGCAGATAAGAATTTCAGCATTATTGAACTGGGGCGGTTGTTGGGTGTCTTTGCTGACCGATAGGGTAGACTTGTAAAGTATGCTACACCATTTGCACAAATTATTTGTTGCTGTCTTTTTGCCTCCCTGCAACTGAACATCAACTTCCCCCAGGTCCTCTCCTCATGCACTTGGTCAAATGGAACCAGCTTTAGCTGCCCCTGGGCTAATCCTGACCCCCTTCTGGGGTCTGTGAAATGATTGAGAATCTTGAGGTGTTGTCATACTGTTGCCAGAGAGTGTTTTTATCTGTATGTCACAACTGCATTACTGTCTCTATGCATACTTGTGCTATCCCTGTGAAAAAGTGGTGGCTTACCATCCTGCCTCAGTGATGATTCAACTCCTTTCCCTGCCTCTAATTGGTGATGTCCCATCTATGCCCTTGGCCTTTGCTGGAGATCATGTGAGAGGAACACACTCAGGCACAAGCCATCTTTCCTGGATGGGCTTCCACATCCCTCCATGTTATCACCTTAGAAGCTCGAGACATTAGTTAAACCCAGGTCATCTAGATTTTTCCCTCTATGCTATGCAGCTGGCTTTACCTGTGCAAATTGTGATGACTGTGCCCTGCCCACCCTAAATATTTGGAAATATGGAGATGTCTGGTGCACAATATGGCGACTTCATGTTTTATCCTACATAGCCTTGGTATGAGAATGGATGCATCACTCTTTTTTATGTCTTACCTGTGTCATGGCCCATAATTGTGGACCAGATATCTCCTCTTCGACTGTGCTGCAGGGCACTGCATCCCCACGCCCACTCATCACCCCCCCATACACCTTGGCTGTGGAACTACATTCACTCTGCCCTTTCTCTTCTAGTAAAACTGGTGTGGAAGGTCCTAACAAGATGTTCATCTCCAACTGTTTATCCAATGCTGTGTTTTACAGCATGACATACACAGCAAAAATCTGACTGCACCCTTCCAGATTGTGTTCTGGGTTGCCCTCTTGACCTACATAGTCAACAGTAGCATCCATTTAGTAGTCTGAAGATCCACTTTACTGTATTGTGTGTCTCAGTATGTACTGCATTATAAGCCATTTCTTGCATGATCAGAAGCTTTTGGATCAACTCTGACTGTAGAGCATATCCAGCATCACCTGCAAGACACAGTAGGCAATATATTCCATGTGGCCTTTAGCCTGCTTGCATGGTACTTGTGTGTACAGCCCTACCTGTCCAGGGATTGCATGCACCTACTAAAAAGTGGAAAATCTCCTTTTGGGTATCTTTGGTATAAGTTGGATGTATGTCAGATGTGTAAAACATGCAAACCCTGTGCACTATATGAGGCATTTATGTCAATGACTGCACACGGTATGACTCCCTGTATGTCATGGGAATGGACAGTGTCACATATGGCACCTTATAATGCTGATTCTTATACAGGCAGACCTAGGCAACCAGATATATACTACCACATATGCTAATGATCTGGTTCAAGATTTATGAGGTTGATGCCTGCATTATCTCTAACGTAAAATGGATAGCTCACATTCCACTCAGTTTTGATTGTGGATGATGCAGTTTGACATGGTCCCTTACAGCTTCCCTTTCCACAGAGAAACAGGTGACTATTTATTGATTAATGAGCTGGTGGCATGTCACCTCTTCCATTGGTGTGATGGTTTCAGCATGCAAGACTGCAGGCTTTGGCTCCAATAGCTGATAGCAACATATCTTGCAGAGTTATTGGTGCTGTTAATCCCAGAACCACTCTTCTCCTATACAGCATAGATCTCTGTAAAACTGTGTATGCACTATAGCTCAGTGCCCTTGTTATATGTTTCTGAAACCAGTCCATCATTTTAGGTGTCATCATTTGAATTCCTGTGGTTGATTTGCATTCAAAAAACAAAGAAACACAAAGCCTAACTAAGTACCAAGAACTGCGCAACCGTGCATAAAAATACATTAGGCTGGACAAAAAATCCTACTACACAACATTACAAACTAAATACCAACACAACCCCCAAAAATTTTGGAAAAATGTAAACCAGCTACTAAAATCCACCCAAAAGGCTACCCCCAAACCAACCACCCCTGACACTAAAGTTCCCATCGAAACACAATTCAACTCCCACTTTGTGAACTCAATTCTATCCTTAGTATCACAGGACAGTTCCTTCCTCACTACCCCCTCAACACAAATAACACTAATACAAGCTTTACCCTCAAAACAGTTTCCACCACTTCAATCAAAAGCATGCTCTCCAAACTAAAAACCTCATCAACAGCAGCCGACCTACTCCCCAGCTATTTCTTGAAACTCACAGCAGATGCTATTGCTATCCCAGTCTCCACTCTCATAAACAGATCAATTGTTGAAAACTATGTGCCCAAACTCTGGAAAATATCCTATGTTACACCCATACATAAAGGTGGGACCTCCACTGAACTTAGTAACTACAGACCCATTGCTTTACTCTCCCCCCTGGCCAAAATCCTAGAAAAATGCATCCATACCCAGATGCTATACTATCTCCTAGACAGCAACATCCTGTTACCTACTCAGCATGGTGTCAGACCTGCCCATAGTACCACTACAGCCCTCCTCTGCTTCACAGACACAGTAAACCGTCTCAAAAATGAAGGCCTACAAGTGTCAACTTTTTTTTTGGATATGTCCAAAGCATTTGACGCAGTCTCACACCAAATCCTGCTAAACAAACTAAACCAATATCATCTATCAAATTTCACTCTTACCTGGTTCCAAAGCTACTTAACTGACAGGTACCAATCTGTGAAATGGGAAAATTCTCTCTCTCCTCAGCTGCCTATAACTATAGGAGTCCCACAGGGTTCTATCTTAGGACCACTACTATTCACAGTCTTCACAAATGACCTCCATACCTCCACACAGCATGCATCTATAATTCAGTATGCAGATGACGCTACGTTAATCTGTGCTGCACAAAACATTCCTGCCTTTCTGCAAACAGCTCAGCTAGCATTCTCTGACGTTGAAAACTACCTTACCAAAGCCCAACTTATCCTCAATCCAAAGAAAACTCAGCTTATGACTATAACCAGTTCTAACAAAAACACTAACAGTCAATTCACTATCTACTCCACAAATGCTACTCCAATTGCTCCAGTGGCACAGGCTAAGCTATTGGGAATAACCATAGACTCCCACCTAAAATTTGATAGTCACCTCAACTTAACTATTAAAAAAGTACATGCCAAACTGTGGTCACTCTACCGTATCAAACCATTTCTTACCAACAACACAGGATCAGCCATTGCTCGCTCCCAACTTCTATCCACCCTACTCTATGCATCTCCCATTCTGACTAATCTCAACAAAACTGAACTAAGCAAAATGGAAGCCTGCTATAACAGAATTGCCCGCTTTACTGCAAATTGCTCATATAGAACTCATCACTGTACTGCTTTGAGACAGCTCCACTGGCTTGAACTGCCCAACTTCTTAACCTACAATCAGCTCTGCCTCTGTCATTCTATCTAGTACCTCCCCAATAAGTGCCCTGCCCTCAAAAACCTAGTACAACATCACTCAGCCAAAAGGCTTCTTAGATCATCAAGCAAACTACTACTAGAAGTCATCAACAGCTACAATAGCTTTGGAGATGCACTATATAATAGTTCAGTGGCTATAAAATTGAACTATGTCACTACTAGCATTCAAAACACATCATCCAAAGCCTCCTTTAAAGACCTCATCAGGTAACATCTCAAGCAAAGTTGGCAGTGCCATGATTGCTCCCCAGGCTAGTGAAAGTGGATAACATATACATACTAAATCTAGAGCACTTGATAATAGTTTTCAATCTTACTCACAAACACTGGCTAATCTACAATTTATGTACTGTACCTGTGTACTATGTATGTATTCTACCCATGTTCTAAATTTCAGCTGTACACCACAGATCTGTTAATTACCTTTATTTTTAAAATTAATATAGTTTTTGTTTGTTCTCTCCACTGTAACTGTTTATGTGCTGCATACCACTGTAAAAACATGTCTCTTGTAATTTGTGTGTATACTGATCATGTCTAAATAAGTGAATCTGTCTGTAATTTTTCTTTGTGGAGCTTTTCTCCCCAGGCCTCTGTTGAAAAAGGGCCTTTTCGACTCAGTCAGACACCCCCGGTTAACAAATGTAAAATAAAAAATAAAATAAAATAAAAATTGCATTCCTCATTTCCATGCTTTTTGTTTTCTTTGGCATGTGCTGCATACCAAGCATGTAGTCAGACTTACTATTTGCACTCACCAGAGTACATTTTTTCTTCACATCCCTCAGAAACATCGTAGCTTTTTCAGGCTATATTATGAATACAGCTGTGTATAGTGATACCGTTAAAAAAGGTACATAACTTGCTTACAGAGAGGACTGATAATATAAAAACAATGCATGCAATAATTTTTAGATGGGACCACTGACAATGATGTGTACATTTATTAACTACTGGGGGGGGCAACATTCTGAAAGATGTGCCCATTTATTTTATTTTATTTTTTTATGCCAGGTGGGTTGGGGGCAGTAAAAATAGTTTGCAACTACAAAATTTCTGGCTATTCCACTACTGCATACTACGCTATTTTCCCATTGCCAAGCCTCATTGGCGTTTAGAACCACCTATATCCTGCCTGTTTCTGCTGCCAGAACTCATTTGTGCTACACAGTGTAAGTGGCTGTGAATTCTGACCTTCATTTCCATTACTGAAAGGATTGCTTTGTTTGGCTAAAAATAGCTATAATTTGTTCTACTGTTTTTATACCTCACGATATTTGATTATACCTGAATCAAGAGCATATATTTATGTTTTTAAATTTATTGTTAGAACTACTCTGGAGACATCATCATTAATATTCCATAATTATTATTTTAATGTGTTTCAGTATCTTTTTTATTGGTGTACACTTGTTGCACATCCATCATCCTGCCTTCACTATCCAGTTCTCTATAGTTTAAGTTTAAAGTAAACATTGGTCCGACATATATAACTGATTATTTCACTTCAGTATTGTTAATGGTTCTTTTATTTATTTATTTATTTATTTATTTATTTATTTATTTATTTTTTATTATTATTCTTTTTAATTTTTAATACCTTCAACGCTTACAACAGATCTGTTTCTTAAGCCTTGGAAATCCTTGCAATATCCTCTTACAGTAGCCTTCCAATAATTTATTAACATCATCAAAACTTTTTCTGTATTTAGTTAGTTTAGTTTATTTATTTGACTTTTCTTTACAGGGTTACAGCACAGATCCAAACTGATCAAGCACAGGCTAAACATATGCTGTAAAATGTAATGAAAACACAAAAACTACCAAGTGCAGAAATAAATATAGAATGAAAAGTTACAGAGTACTTGAAATTACAATATACATAGAGAATTGAACATATAACATTCCTATGAATGAATGCATCGTTATTACAAGTATAGCTAAGCTAGTAATGGTATAAATTAAGATGCAATAACAGCTATGTACAGATATCTATTTCTATCTATCTATCTGTCTATCTATCTGTCTGTATCTATATTTACAAGTTAGGTCATTTGCAGCTTCAAGTAAAGTTGGAAAAAGGAAGTGCAGGGCACAAACTTACAACAGAAGGGAGCTTTAATTATTTGATATGCCTCACTATGTGGCATTTACATTTATTCTGCTCAGTCAGAAATTGCTATGACTTGGGACCTGACATTATTATAAGTGGATATTTCAGATAATGCTGTAGGGAGACATTGTTGAAGTTTTGGAGCTCACACAGAGATACTGTTGATGGAGAAGTGTACCCTGGTAGTACGGACTTTGAGAGATAGGCCTTGGTTGGATTGGCTTCTTAGCTTGTAGGTGGTGATAGAGACAATAAGTCTCATAGCAAGAGATAGATGTATTTCCTGATGAAGTAGATTATGTAGCAATGAACATAACAGAAAGTTTGCACTTCGTATAATAGGGAGCCATTTTGTCTTGGAGAGTGTATTGCAATGTTGCTATAGGTGAGGATAGCCACTTATAAAATTATGTATTTTGTTGAAGATGTTTTATAGTGTTGTGGTATTTCCATGTGAGATTGTCACAAACAGTAGAAGTTTATATTCAACTGGTGTAACATGAATCCATTTGCCTATTATAGTTGTGGTGAAGTTGAGGGAGGTGAAAAGGCTTCTGTGCCCAGAGAAAGAAATAAGGAGATAGTTAACTCTATGTTTGATACTTTTTCTTTGAGTCTGGAACATAAAAAAAGATCCAACCAGATTCCAAAGTATCAAAATGAGGAGGATTCAATAGGATTGTCATAATGGCTATTGATATGGAGAGTACTGGGGGTTTTTAAAAGCCTTTTGCTGGCTACAAATAGCATTGCATTTTTTTTTGTGGGGGGGGGGTGAGTAAGAGCTTTTTGTCACTACATTATTTACTTACTTACTTCCAGGTTGTCCTTTTGGAGTTGTCCTTGGACCTTTAGGTTTCAAGGACTGCATATGTAAAGGAACATTTCATTGGCATACAAAATAAGTTGAAGGTGTAACATCTCAGATTGTAGCTTGTATAAAATGATTGAGAAGAGAGGGTCAAAGCTGATCCTCAAAGAAGCCAACAAATACATACATAAATAAATAAATAAATCGGCTGTTCCTTCTACTGGCATACCAACCAGGTAGCCAGATGTACGGCATGCTCCCTCTTACCCCAGCCATTCAGGTCCCATTTCTGTGCTCTGACCCTGACCCTCCTTCTGCATATTTTATTAAAAAAAATATATATTTTTTTTTCTTTAAAACTGCACCAAACTGCTTGCTACAAATGTACCAAACAGTTGTTACAGTGGTGAAAGAGGACATGCAGGTGGCTGGTGTGACAGAGCAAGATGCAGAGGGCAGGAAGAAATGGAAACAGATGATCCGCTGTGGTAACCCCTAATGGGAACAGCCAAAAGATGATGATGATGATATTCAGCTCTGATCAGGCCAATTGTAGAGTACCTCGCTCAGTTTATTAAACAACTAGAGAAGCTCCAGAGGTTTCTAACTAAGATTTCAGGCTTGAAGACCCTGAGGTACCAAGAAAGGCTAGAAGCTCTGTCCCTTTAATCAATATCTAATAGACTGTTGAGGTGCAATCTGTGTTTCACCTACTGTGCCGTTAGTGACCCTGCTGTCCTTGGTCTTCTATATCTCAGCAAATCCAATAGCTTACCAAACACCAAATGAGAGACTTAAATGTCCAGCAGTAGAAAAAAATAGTATGCTGTGGGGAGAGAGATTCAATATGGAGCACTTTTCCCATCTAGGAAATAAGCTTCTCCTGCAGGATAAGCAATCCAGTACATTAGCATCTTTCAAACAAAAACTCCAGTACTTTACTGTCCTTCAGACAAGCAGACCTTATTACCTATTACCTATACCTATTACTTATTACCTGCATTACCTTCCTTCAAACAGAGTCTGGAAGGCTGTAGGGCATCTCTGAAAATTATCCTTTGACACTGGGGATAAAGCCTGAAGGTTGGTATTGGGAAGGTGTTAATAGGGAGAAGAAACTCCCTTGAAGACTATAATTATATTATTAAGCATTAGTGCCAATACATAAACATTCATGAAGTATTTGGTCTCACTGGGTACACAAGAGATATCTCTGCTTAAGACCCCATACTCAGTTATGATATGTATGCCTAAAACTCCTAGCATCCTCTATAATCCCTTTTCAGTAGGCATCTTTATCACACATCAGTTTGTTGGTAATGCTAGTTAGCCACTGGAACACTTGACTCTGACACTGAGGGGGCTGATAAGATTACTAGATGAGATCTACAGTGCATCACTCAGATGAACATGCAACAAAAAGAGTGTGATTTCCATACTTCAAAACAGGATTTAGGTATCTGCATTATTAGAAAGGGAAATTACATATAAACTCAATAAGGCATGCAGCATAGCTGTAACTAGATGCATGTTGCACATTCTGCCCTTGTAGATGCATCACTAGAAGTACCACCACCTCACAAACAGGGGGCAGTAACTATGAACATAAAGTGCCAGTACCAGTAAGCAGGCAGCCCAGAAAACAGCCAATACAGACTTGTGCTGAGCAGAGGAGTATATTCACTGATCGGGCCTTTGTTTGTCTGATGTAACAACATATACTGAAACAAAGTCCTGCAAGGCTGATTTAAGATCTAAAGTCGGAATGTTGGAAGTAAGTAGCAGGGCAGCACATGTGTAGATGTAAGGGATTTGAGCATACATACAATTAACATTTATCAACTGAATGGATAAGCGCATTAAGAGCTAACCAATGCCACAGCCAGGGAAAGTGCAGAATAGGACAGACTGATAAATACATGCTGTCACCACAGTATTAACACTTCTCCATATTATACTGACTGCAAATGACTACTGCACTATCATGAGTCACAGCCACATGGAAGAGGCATCCCTGCGTGTGCTTAGAAAGATGACATGTAAACATTAGGTCTTACGTGTCCCGCAGGAAGTATATCTTCAACAGCAATGGTCAAGTATTGATGGAGATGAGCTCACAATAGCAGAGGATGAAATTTGAGTATATACAGAGCATTGCACCTTCTGCCATCCCAAGTGATGCTTGTATCATAACAGCATGCTGTAAACCTTGGAAGAGTCTACTGCCTCACTTAGAGTGCAGAAATGTTTGAACACAAGTGTAATGTGTTATAAACATGCATTGCAAATCTGTTGGGAAAAGGGAAAATTGTGGCTGTCCATGTCTCATGCCTTGTCACTTAGAACACAAAGAACCATGAAGGAGTCTACATACAGTAAAATAAATCAGTGAAATGCCCTTGCCATATTGGTCTCTGAGAGAACAATATCCTTCAAAATGTGTCTGTTGCAAAAGAACACCATCAGATTCAATGCTTACAGGAGCAGCTGTACTCACAGTGGCATGTGTGTATTGTGACAATGCCAAAAAAAAGACACTGTTCCAGTACCCTCTGGCTGTGGTGCAAATACAACATTTTCACTGACATCAGCACCCACATGGACAGAATCCATGGATCTGTATTCTGTACTGCCACTGACAGTGTGCCCCCACCATTTCCTATCACCTGTCTGGTGACCTGCAGAGACACAACAGCAGCACATACCTATGTGCAGATGAGTCAGACATGTGGATACTGTCTCCAGCTTCTGGTGCAGCAGAACTTAAAGTGTGATGCTGCCCTTCAGTTACATTATCCACACCAGCACTTTTCACTGACTACCATGACATAATGATGGCACGCACTTCAGCAGTGCCTGCTTCTGATTCTACAATAATGTTAGTCACAGTGGCATTGTTGAAATGGTAGGAAGCAAAAATATAATTTCCACTCATGCAGGAGCCTGGTTCAAGGCTAGTTCATTCTGCTTTGCTTTGTAGAGATGATATTTACATTTATATTTATATTAATGACACTGCAGTGGTATCTGATTCAAAACCTGTGAAATATTATCCATCACCATAAACGCCAACAGTCAAAATTATAACAAAGCAGCTGTCTGTCATAGCAGTAATAAGTGCTACATACACAGCATGCATTACCCTTGACATTTGCACCATCGGAGGCGATACACCACCACAGGTGTAGTAGACCTCCAATTTGAATGTAATGGAACTCATGTATGTATATACTGTGTCATAACTCTGTCTGTGCTGGAACATATATACCACAAACATACCTTATCTACATTGACACCAACTTCAGTGCCACCCTGAATACTCATGATTAATACTACTGGCATGTGGTTGATGAGCAGCTACTCTGCGAATGTCAGTGAGATAGTCACAGATCTTCATACCTCAACCTACTTCTCCTGAATGTGTATATCCTGTGCCTTCCTCTTCACTCTGTCCTCCTCTTCATTCACCCTTCAATGACACTTAATGCTGAAGCAGTCATGTCTCCTAACTACACTGATGCTTGCCATTAGTTCAGCCCACCTGGGGTTATAGAACTCCTCATTGTTCCTTGCTTTTCTGTGTGTGCACAGCTGGCGAGAAGACCAAAATGCTAATTCTTCTTCTTTAGAATGCATATAATAGTTTCTGCATACTGTGGTTTTACAGTTGCACTGTGAAATTGTAATGAGATGTATATAGCGTTCCACATGCATTCTTGTGTAACCAGGTTAACACAGTTTGTCTTGATATGTCTCACAGCAAATGAATGGGATTATCACATGCATGCTATCTGTATGCATTGTGGAGTCATAACACACATACCCAGTGAGTACCCCAATCACTGAGAAGTGCACATGCATCACTGACACACATCTTGCCTATGCTTAAGGAAGATGATAGCAACATCCCAGACAAGAGATCATATAAGGGTAACAATAACAGATACATGATGCAAGATTTGTACTTTACTGGGAGAACATATCAGTGTTTCTGTTGCCATATATGGTAAGCACATGTTAACCACCACTTGAACAGCAATCAATGTATGCTAAATGAGTAAAGCATGAATAATACCTCCTGTTTGCTGCAGCTAGACACATATCTCATGTTCAGGTTAGTCATGTACTATATATGCTAATTCCAAGGACAGATATATCTAAAATCTAGCCATTCCTCATGTCAGTGTAACACCCTACAACACTTTCTGGGGTACTCTCAGAATCGTGCTTTTTTTGCCGGCTATGTTCTGTGCTTTTGCCACAATGGTAAGTCTTTAGTAGTTTAAATTAGTGTTTTTTATTTTAAACAATTGAAGTCGTTGGTGTTAATTCATTAGCAGTAGATGTCTGTATTTTCTCACCTTGATTCTATTTATGACACTTTTCTTTCTGAAATATCATTAGCTGAATATATTTTGTTTTTTTTTTCTTTCTTTTTCATATTTTGGTTTTGTAAATGTGTGATATTGCATAGTCTAAGCAATAGTGACTGGCCTAAATGCTGTCATGGCCTGTAGAACCTGTGCGGATGTTTCATTTAAGCATGATCGGTATTGTTTGTCACTGTCATACTCAGTCCCTACATATGATGTAACAGTTATGATATGCTACAGCCTTTCATTGCACAATAAATAGCAAACTCTTGGATCACTTTACATGGAGATATTATACTGAGAAGCCAAACATCTGAGGAAGGCTGTCTCAGAAATGCTTTAAGAAATGGAGAAGATGGATAAAGTAGAAGGACGGTTGCTTGAACATATATATTTGGTTGTCCAATACTTACCAACATTTTGATAAGGAGCTTGTGAGAGATTTAAAAAGTGGTATATATGAAATCTGCTTTGGGACAATTAACTTTACATTCATCATTTGCCAGATTTGGGCCTTCTGTGACATTCCTGTTTTTAGGTTAACTCCATGCTCCCCCATAAAACAAAATAACTCTTTATATTCTTCATAATTAATAAAATTGCAGTTGAACTGGATCTAATTTCACTGTCTAATGCCTTTAAAATGTTGCTATGTATATCTCATCTTCACTTCAGAGCATGAATGTTTGGCTGTGGCACTCCCCAAAAGGTACACATAACAGTCACACAACACACACACACACACACACACACACACACACACACACAAACACACAGAGACTTTGATATTACTCTTGTCGGTGTCTTTTGTACTGTATTTAGTTTAAAGTCTTTCAGAATACAGGTATTCTTTAGCCACCTCCTGTATCAGTGCTACTAAAGAAAAAATGATTTCCTCTTTAATATACAGGGCCTTGTTAACAGATTTTTTTCTTCTACATTCTTAAATCTAGAAGAAATCCAACTTGAGTAATACTTAGGACTATGCTGCAGGCATTAAGCTGCATAGCAGATAAAAATTTTGTCAGGTAGCAAAATTCTTCTCCCTGTTTCATAACATACCAAAATGTCTAGTCTCTTCAGATTTTTTCTGGTACATTTCAGCTCACATTCATATCAGAAATATTTCAGATTGCCACTGGTATTTTGTGGAGATATCTATTCCCCACGTTTTTTAATGATAAAGGCTTTCTGTTGTTTGTTAAAAGGTTTCTACCAACCTTCTTTTATGTCATCTGGGTCTCGGCCATTACTCTCCTGTCCACTTCTGTGTTCCTGCTAAAGCCCCCCTGTCCAGGTTACTCACCTGTGGTATTCCTTCCCCTAAGTCTGCCACTGCCCCTAACCTCAATCCTATACAGTACCTTACAAAAATGTTTCCCTTTAAAGTATTATTATTTAAATAAAGCATGGGTGCATGAAGTATTTGGTTTTATATCTTTTTAATGATCGGAAAAGGAAAGTTTTTGCTTTATTTTTCAGTCATTGTAGGTGTATGATTCTTTTATTTTCCTATACTTTTTAGGTGTTCTTGGGTATTTACAAGTTCTCCTGTTCGATTCTCAGCTGTGTCCCTTCTCTGAGGAGTTTGCATGTCCACCCTGTGTTTGCATGGCTTACCTAAGGGTTTTCCAATTTACTCCCACATTCCAAAGATGTAATAGGGGGACTGGACACTCTAAATTGGCCATAAATGTGAGTGTCCATGTGAGTGTGTGGTATAGATGAACAGCCATAGCAGGTCTAGCCACCCAGTGGTGTGAACCTTAGCTCCGGATGATTGAATGGCACCTCAACCCCATGTGTAAAAATCTGAAAAATGGGGCTGTGGATGGCTGGCTAGCTGGATGGATGGATGGATGGATATATAAAATATGTAATATATTGATTTAATGAAAGGCTGACTCACTTGTTTGCATAAAAATAAATGCTATCCTGAAATTAAACACAATGCTTTCTGGAGTGGACTGGGTAGCTTATTGAATTTCAGTAGGTTTTCACAGTAGGATAACCTTGTGATGTTTCATTCTGTATGTCAATACAATCTGTTGCGCAGTTCATGGGCATAGCTGGCTATTCTTGTGCTGGTGCTCTCCCTAGATTGTGTCCCCCTGCCTCAGCTTTCAAAAAAGTGTGCCTTCCTCCTTCTAAACTGTAGCAAACTGCTAGATACAATTATAGCAAGCAGCTGCTATAGTTTATGCCAGACAGAGAGACCTACAGTGCTTCAGTTCCAACCCAAATGCAGTATCAGCATTCATATCTGAATGACACTAATGCAGTGAAGACAATGAACACTAAAATGCTTCAGTATGACCACAAATGCATTACTGTATTGAGCTCAGCAGACTGATCATGATTTGCTGAATGCACACCCTAACACTTTGTGCCCAGTGTGGCTACCCCCTCTGCTCCAACCTGGCCACACGTCTAACTCAGTCTTATACTGTAGAAACATTACAAAGGTAGTACGATCAAAACAACAGTTCAAGAAAGTACCACTGTGGCTTTAGCATCTGACTGAATTGTTCAGCAGGTCCTCCAAGGAAGAAGTGGTCTTAGGTAACTAGAGGCAAGCAGTGACAGTACTTAATTACAAACATGGAACAAGAAGCAGCCCAGGGTACTACATACCAGTAAATTTGGCAACAAACAATGGCAGAATGGGCTGCATTGAATCATAGCATGGATTGACTACAAGTAGGTAGCACCACACCAATCTGATCCAGGTTCTATAACTGGATTACCCCAGAAGTGGACAGAAGTAACCCTGTGAATATGCCCTGATAGAGGTCCTCTGCTGAGCATCCAACAAGATCAAGTGACTTAAGCTGCTACATTGATATGGGGAATGGCTAGTTGTTGCACATATTTGTCTTTTGATTTAGCATATATGGTGCCTAGCTTACCTGAAAATGAGATGTGTATATCCACCACAGTGCACAAGCAGACATATCAGGGGGGTGGAAGGTTGGCATAACGGTTAAGGTGTTTACCTTACAGACACAAGGTGCAGGGTTTGACTCTCACATGGGGTAACTGGCTAAGCTTAAAATGGCCTGAAAGGGCAGTTAGCCTAGTAGTAACCTATGATCATCCAAAATTAGAAATGTATATATATTCTTAAAGATGCAAAGTGCATCTGAATCGCTACCTCAAATATTACATAATCTATAATTTCCCAGATCCCACTCACAATTTATCAGGTATTGAAAATCTATGACAGAAGCATATCCCTCAGCTATACTATACTATTGCTTCCCTCAAATCCACCAACATCCCTAATACCATAATATTTTTCTCTTTCTCTTTCTTCTTTATTTCTATTGCATTCCTGCCTTGTAAATGTAGTATGCAGTAGTACATTCAGTCATCTCAGTACATTACCCTGCTGTGTTTCCAACATGCATGAAACACAGCTCCAAGATAAAAAGAACATACTACTAAGTTTAATCCTTCAACGTTGTGAATGTTCTAAGTAACTATACTGCTTTGCAAAATTTGATAACCCTCTTATTTGTTCTTTAAATGGACTATATCATCAGCCTTGCCAAAAGCAAAAATGTGAATATATATTTTCACTGCATGCGTTGTATTATCGCTTTCCATGTAAGGTGCACAGATGTGTTGTCTCATCTGGCTGACCTGTAAATGGTCCATCTGTATCATTGTCATACCCCATAAAACAAATTTAGATAAACAAATAGTAAATAAATACCAGGGTACATACCTGACACATATTTTTAAAACTTTGCTTAACAGACCAGAGTCATATGACAATGAGAACAATTACAGATTACTGCAATATAGAAAAATAATTATTTATGTGTACCTATAGTTTTACTATGATTTGTAGGTGCCACACCTAGTACACCGAAGTTGGTTATATACTCAAAGAACATTTAGATTGATTACAAAATTTTCTACAAGATGCAACATTTAAAACATTCCTCTTTTGGGGGCTCGCCATAATGGGTAAGGTCCTCACTTCATAGATGTACTGTGCAGAGTTTTATTCTAACCTCAAGTTATTTGCTTTGCTCAAAACAGCCATTCAAGGCAGTGAGCCTGGCATTCAATTATAAATCTCTGCAAAAAGTTCCATTTCTTTAAATTTAAGTTTCCTTATTCAAATAAATGCATCAAACAACTAAATCAAATTTGTCCAAAAATAATTATTTTTACCACACCACACTTTATCACACTGTCAGGCTGCTTTCTAGTTTTGCAAATGTACGTAGCACCCACTGGAATTGGAATAAAAATGGTTTAATTTTCAACAAGAAATCTGTCAGTTATAAAACACCTTGCCCAGTTGTAATAACACATTTTTTGTAAAAGAACCTGTGACCAATAATTCTGTTAACTGAAACACACACACACACACACACACACACACACACACACACACACACACACACATGTATGCATATATTTTATATATATATATATATATATATATATATATATATATATATATATATATATATATACTGAGTTCACTTTACACAGTTGGCAGAGTGAAGTGCTTGAGCAATTCATAAAAATCACTTTTTTCTCAAGTGCTAGAGATGCTGAAAAAAGGAAGATTTTGTCTGTGCTGAGATAGGCGATAAGGTAAGTGTGGATATAGTATTTTAATGCAGAAACTTTTAAATATACACAAACTTTCAGGTTTAAAGGTGAGAAAGTGTGTGTGTGTGTGTGTGTGTGTGTGTGTGTGTGTGTGTGTGTGTGTGTGTGTGTGTGTGTGTCTATGAAAGTGTTTGCAGGTTAAGGTTAGCAGAGTTAGGGAGGTGGAGAGAGAGTTAATGTTTTGCATGTCTACTACTGTATGTGATGTGTGTCTGAATGTTTTGTATAGTGGTAGTGTATGGAAAGGGTTTTTGTTGGATTAAAGAGTAGGACTGGGGTTAGGGTTAGTACATATTAGTAAAGTGGTGTGTGGAGTGAATTCCTTCTGTTGATATGGGAGGGCCTCGATATAGGGAGATGTCCTAAGTCAGACTACTCAGACCATTGATGAAGTGATGTCACTGTTACCTGGGTGTGCACAGAATGTCATCCGCAGTCATGAGAATCATCCAGGTCATAGACTACAGTGCTCTTCTGGATCAACACTTAGGACACCACATCAGGCAGCACTTGCACATTGAGATAGTTTGGCACCTTCACTGATACCTGTGAGCACACAATTTGCCACGACTGCTCATGAGCAATGCGTAGTTCATGATCAGCGATGATTATCAAGATCAACACACAGTAGCTCACATCAGCAGGAATGCTTATAGTCCTGTAAACTGCAAGCAGTATCAGCCTCCAACACCACAAGCCTGCTTATCACATAGTGCCAGTGCTGATATCATGGCAGCTTGAATCCACCACTGGAGGATGTGATCCTCGATTCCTTAGAATCAGTCAGAGTAGAAGTAAGCAGTGTTGAATTCTCATGACCCTACCACATCTCATAATATTGCAGTCACCTATTACTGCATCCCCTCATCTATTTATTTATTTATTTATTTATTTTATTTTACATTTGCTGACCGAGATAGTCTGACTGGATATATGTCCATTTTCAGCGAAGGCCCGGGGAGAAAAGCTCCAAGATAATAATACAAATTGAACATTTAATAAATGCTAGTTTCAAGCAGATTACAGTCATAAGCAATACCAGCATTTAGCACATATAGTACTAACTTATTATAAAACACTTTACAAACCATAACATTATTTTCAAAGTTATATATACATAACATTACATTCAGGTTTAAGACACATTGAGCAGCAGTTATAATATGGACCCTTCCTGAAATGGTGTGGTAGAAAAAAGTTAGAAGTAGTTGAAGGTAAGGCACCTAAGTAACAGGGAGGTCACTAGTTGGGGTTAGTGCAAGGACACAACCAATGAGTTTCAAAGTATTTCTTGAGTTTGTTTTTGAATTGAGTTAGTGAGGGTTCTAGGGTCAAGTAAGCTGTGAGTCTGTTCCATGTTTTTTCTAACAGAGCTGGCAAACAGAGAGTCCCCAGCTGAGTAGTTGGATTTGTATGTTTGAACTAGCAGTCTAGTGGATGATTGCAGTGGTCGGGTGCTGGTGTAGAGGCTGATAATATTTTTTAGTGCAGGTGTATTTTCTGGTTTGTAAAGGACTTTATGTGCCATTATTAGCTGGTTGAACTGCAGTATGCTAGGCAGTTCAAGCCATCCTAGGTGATTTAGGTTGTGACAGTGGTGTGTCCGGTAGGCTGTGGCAGTAGCAAATCTAGTAATGTGATTATAGCAGGATAATAGTTTATTAAGATCTGTTTTGTTTAAGTTGGAGAATAGAGTTGAGGCCTAGAGAAGAGTTGATAGTAGATGTGAATGGGCAATTGCAGTTCTAGCAAGTGGGGTAAGGAAAGGTTTGATTCTGTAAAGAGAGCCAAGATTTTATTAATGGTTTTGATAGTTTGATTGATATGCACATCAAACTTCAGGTTGTTTTCAACTATGACACCCTGTAGTTTAGTTTGGGCTTCTGGGGAGATGATCGTGCCATTGTTAGCAGTTATGTTGAAGGATGGCAGGGGGGGTCCTGCTTGTGAGGGAGAAGAGGAGCAGCTTAGTTTTGTTGGGCTTTAGGATTAGATGTTGATTGGAGAGACATTTTCCACTGTATTTAAGGTATTTTGGGTTAATGTGAATAAAGTAGCTGGTGAGGTGTCAGAACAAATCAAGATGGAGTCATCCGCATATTGAATGCAGGTAGCATTGGGATGACTGAATGAAGGTCGTTGATAAAGATGGAGAAATGAAGGGGTTCTAGTATCGAGCCCTGGGGGACTCCTAATGTGATGGGTAGGTGAGATGATAGCTTGTCCTGCCACAGGACTGCCTGTTGCCTGCCCTGCAGGTAGGATTGAAACCATTGGAGTGCATGGTTGCTTAAGGAGAAGGTCTTCAAGGTATTTGTAAGCATTTTGTGGTCATCCACATCAAAAGCCTTGGATAGATCTAGAAAGAGTGCTGAGGATAGTTTGTTATTATTGCAGTTGTGGTTAATAATGTTAGAGAAAGAGAGGAGGGCAGAAGTAGTACTGTGGTGTGGCTTAAAGCCATGCTGAAAGTTGGACAACAGCTTCTTCTGTGATAGATAATGCATGAGCTACATGTGTACACACTTCTCCATAATTTTAGCTAGAGGTGACAGAATAGCTATGGGTCTAAAGTTTGACAGTTCAGTGGAACTGCCTCCTTTATGGATAGGTATGATATGGGATATTTTCCATATAGTGGGTACAGTAGCTTCAGATATAGCTCTGTTGATCAAGATTGAGATGAAATATGCTATGGTGTCAACAGCCTTTTACAGATAGTCTGCTGGGAAGAGGTCAGCAGCCAGGGTGGTGGGTCTTAGTTTCTTAAGTAGGGCATGAATAAGTTGAGTAGGAACAGGTTGGAAGGTAAAGTATATTTGGGTACTGGGTGTGGCTGCATTAGAATTAGAGCCATTGGGAGAGAGTTGGCTGGCTAGAGACTGGATAGTCTCTCTGAAGAAGTTGTTGATGTTATTAGCAATGTATACTGTGGATTTTTGTCGGGAAGCTGGGGGGGGGGGGTGTGGAGTGGCAGTTTGGCCTGGGTGGAGTAGATTGTTTATTCCTGCCCAGAACTTTTGAGGTTTGTTTTTCATTTGCAGTAGATGGTAGTAGTAGTTCTTTTTGTCTAAGGTTATGTTTTTTTTGGTGTCATTCCTTAGTTGTCTGAATCTTAGTTGATCAAGTGGGGCTTTTGTTTTTCGGTAGGTGGCCCATGCTTTGTTTCTGAGTGAAAATTTAGTTTTGGTATCTTTAGAAAGCCATGGTGCAATATTAACTTTGGTTATAATAGAGTGGCTGGGAGCATGGGGGTTAAGAATAGCAAGGAATTTAGTGTTAAAGTATGCCACTGCTTCATCTAGGCGGAGAATTTTTAGTACTGACCAGTTGCATTCTTTAAGTTCATTTTGAAAGTTGGTGAGAATAAAATTCTTGTTATTTCTTAACGTTCTACAGGTGGGTTGGTAGGAGCAGTCTACTTTAAGCTTGATTACATAGGTGAGACAGTGGTCACTTAGGTCATCAGGCAAAGTGCCTGATTTATAGGATGAAGATGGGTATTGACAAGTATCCAGTCTAGGGTACTTTCTTTGTTATTGGGTTTTCCCTGTCCTTTTGGGGGAGGTTATGATCTGAGTAATTCCATGGAGGTTTATGAGGGTTGTGGGAGTTTCACAACAACAAGTGTTCTAGTCAATGCTGAAATCCCCAAAAGCAATTGTTTCTCTGGGGTAGTTATTGGATAACCAATATAAGAAGTCTTCTAAGGTTTCTGTGTTTCTCCCTGGGTGAATGTAGACACAGACAATGTTTACATTTTTGTTTTTATTAATTTGCAGTTTTGAGATAAGAATTTCAGCATTATTGAACTGGGGTGGTTGTTGGGTGTCTATGCTGACCGATAGGGTAGACTTGTAAAGTATGGCTACCCCATTTGCTCAAATTATTTGTTGCTGTCTTTTTGCCTCCCTGCAACTGAGCATCAACTTCCCCCAGGTCCTCTCCTCATGCACTTGGTCAAGTAGAACCAGCTTTAGCTGCCCCTGGGATAATCCTGACCCACTTCTGGGGTCAGTGAAATGATTGAGAATCTTGAGGTGTTGTCATACTGTTGGCAGAGAGTGTTTTTATCTGTATGTCCCAACTGCGTTACTGTCTCTATGCATACTTGTGCTATCCCTGTGAAAAAGTGCTGGCTTATCATCCTGCCTCAGTGATGATTCAGCTCCTGTCCCTGCCTCTAATTGGTGATGTCCGATCTATGCACTTGGCCTCTGCTGGAAATCATGGGAGAGGAATATACCCAGGCACAAGCCATCTCTCCTGGATGGGCTTCCACATCCCTCCATGTTATCACCTTAGAAGCTGGAGACATTAATTAAACCCAGGTCATCTAGAGTTTCCCCTCTATGCTATGCAGCTGGCTTTACCTGTGCAAATTGTGATGACTGTGCCCTGCCCACCCTAAATATTTGGAGATATGGAGATGTCTGGTGCACAACATGGCAACTTCATGCTTGATCCTACATAGCCTAGGTATGAGAATGGATGCATCACTCTTTTTTATGTCTTACCTGTGTCATGGCCCATAGTTGTGGACCAGATATCTCCTCTTTGACTGTGCTGCAGGGCACTGCATACCCACGCCTACTCATCACCCCCCCCCCACCTTGGCTGTGGAACTACATTCACTCTGCCCTTTCTCTTCTAGTAAAACTGGTGTGGAAGGTCCTAACAAGATGTTCATCTCCAACTGTTTATCCAATGCTGTGTTTTACAACATGACATACTCAGCAAAAATCTGACTGCACCCTTCCAGATTGTGTTCTGGGTGGCCCTCTTGACCTACCTAATCAACAGTAGCAGCCATTTAGTAGTCTGAAGATCCACTTTACTGTATTGTGTGTCTCAGTATGTACTGCATTATAAGCCATTTCTTGCATGATCAGAAGGTTTTGGATCAACTCTGACTGTAGAGCATATCCAACTTCACCTGCAAGACACAGTAGGCAATATATTCCATGTGGCCTTCAGCCTGCTTGCATGGTACTTGTGTGTACAGCCCTACCTGTCCAGGGAATGCATGTGCCTACTAAAAAGTGGAACATCTCCTTTTGGGAATCTTTGGTATAAGTTGGAGGTATGCCGATGTGTAAAACATGCAAACCCTGTGCACTATATGAGACATTTATGTCAATGACTGCACAAGGTATGGCTCCCTGTATGTCATGGGAATGGACAGTGTCACATATGGCACCTTATAGTGCTGATTCTTATTCAGGCAGACCTGGGCAACCAGATATATACTACCACATATGCTAATGATCTGGTTCAAGATTCATGAGGTTGATGCCTGCATTATCTCTAACATAGAATGGATTGCTCACATTCCACTCAGTTCTTATAGCGGATAATGCAGTTTGACATGGTCCCTTACAGCTTCCCTTTCCACAGAGAAACAGATGACTATTTATTAATCAATGAGCTGGTGGCATGTCACCTCTTCCATTGGTGTGATGGTTTCAGCATGCAAGACTGCAGGCTTTGGCTCCAATAGCTGATAGCAACATATCTTGCAGAGTTATCGGTGCTGTTAATCCCAGAACCACTCTTCTCCTATACAGCATAGATCTCTGTAAAACTGTGTATGCACTACAGCTCAGTGCCCTTGTTATATGTTTCTGAAACCAGTCCATCATTTTAGGTGTCATCATTTGAATTCCTGTGGTTGATTTGGATTGCATTCCTCATTTCCATGCTTTTTGTTTTCTTTGGCATGTGCTGCATACCAAGCATGTAGTCAGACTTACTATTTGCACTCACCAGAGTACATTTTTTCTTCACATCCCTCAAAAATATCGTAGCTTTTTCAGGCTATATTATGAATACAGCTGTGTATAGTGATACCGTTAAAAGGGCGGCCACGGTGGTGCAGTGGTTAGCATTGCCGCCTCACAGCAAGAGGTTCTCCGGTTCGATCCTCGGCTGGGGTGCCTTCTGTGCGGAGTCTGCATGTCCTCCCTGTGGTCGCGTGGGTTTCCTCCGGGTGCTCCGGTTTCCTCCCACATCCCAAAGACATGCTGTAGGTGGATTGGACACTCTAAATTGGCCCTAGGTGTGCGTGTGAGTGTGCCTTCTGTGGAAGGTTGGGTGCCGGGCTGGCAACTCGACACCGTAAAACTCCACTGCCATTCAATGTGCGGACAGGTGATCCGCTGTGGCGACCCCTAACCGGGATAAAGCCGAAAGAAGAAGAAGAAGATAGTGATACCGTTAAAAAAGGTACATAACTTGCTTACAGAGAGGACTGATAATATAAAAACAATGCATGCAATAATTTTTAGATGGGACCACTGACAATGATGTGCACATTTATTAACTACTGGGGGGGCAACATTCTGAAAGATGTGCCCATTTATTTTATTTTATTTTTTTATGCCAGGTGGGTTGTGGGCAGTAAAAATAGTTTGCAAGTGCAAAATAGAATTTTCTGGCTATACCACTACTGCATACTACACTATTTTCCCATTGCCAAGCCTCGCTGGAGTTTAGAATCACCTACATCCTGCCTGTTTCTGCTGCCAGAACTCATTTGTACTACACAGTGTAAGTGGCTGTGAATTCTGACCTTCATTTCCATTACTGAAAGGATTGCTTTGTTCTGGATAAAAATAGCTATAATTTGTTCTACCGTTTTTATACCTCACGATATTTGATTATACCTGAATCAAGAGCATATATTTATGTTTTTAAATTTATTGTTAGAACTACTCTGGAAACATCCTGTTATTAATATTCCACAATTATTATTTTAATGTGTTTCAGTATCTTTTTTATTGGTGTACACTTGTTGCACATCCATCATTTTGCCTTCTCTATCCAGTTCTCTATGGTTTAAGTTTAAAGTAAACATTGGTCCTACATATATAACTGATTATCTCACTTCAGTATTGTGTTAATGGTTCTTTTATTTTTATTTATTTATTTATTTTTTAATTTTTAATACCTTCAATGCTTACAACAGATCTGTTTCTTAAGCCTTGGAAATCCTTGCAATCTCCTCTTACAGTAGCCTTCCAATAATTTATTAGCATAATCAAGACTTTTTATGTATTTAGTTTGTTAGTTTAGTTTATTTATTTGACTTTTCTTTACAGGGTTACAGCACAGATCCGAACTGATCAAGCACAGGCTCAGCATATGCTGTAAAATGTAATGAAAACACAAAAATTACCAAGTGCAGAAATAAATATAGAATGAAAAGTTACAGAGTACTTGAAATTACAATATACAAACAGAGAATTGAACATATAACATTCCTGTGAATGAATGCATTGTTATTACAAGTATAGCTAAGCTGGTAATGGTATAAATTAAGATGCAAAAACAGCTATGAACAGATATCTATCTATCTATCTATCTATCTATCTATCTATCTATCTATCTGTTTGTGTATCTATATTTACAAGTTAGGTAATTTGCAGCTTCAAGTAAAGTTGGAAAAAGGAAGTGCAGGGCACAGACTTACAACAGAAGGGAGCTTTAATTATTTGATATGCCTCACTATGTGGCATTTACATTTATTCTGCTCAGTCAGAAATTGCTATGACTTGGGACCTGACATTATTATAAGTGGATATTTCAGATAATGCTGTAGGGAGACATTGTTGGAGTTTTGGTGCTCACACAGAGATACTGTTGTTGGAGAAGTGTACCCTGGTAGTATGGACTTTGAGAGATAGGCCTTGGTTGGAATGGCTTCTTAGCTTGTAGGTGGTGATAGAGGCAATAAGTCTCATAGCAAGAGATAAAGGTATTTCCTGATGAAGTAGATTATGTAACAATGAACATAACAGAAAGTTTGCACTTCGTATAATATGGAGCCATTTTGTCTTGAAGAGTGTATTGCAATGTTGCTATAGGCGAGGATAGCCGCTTATAAAATTATGTATTTTGTTGAAGATGTTTTATAGTGTTGTGGTATTTCCATTTGAGATTGTCACAAACAGTAGAAGTTTATATTCAAGTGGTTTAAGATGCATCCGTTTGCCTATTGTAGCTGTGGTGAAGTTGCGGGAGTTGAAAAACATTCTGTGCCCAGAGTTTGATACTTTTTATTTGAGTCTGGAACATAAAAAAAGATCCAACCAGATGTGAAGGTATCAAAATGAAGTGGATTCAATGGGATTGTCATAATGGCTATTGATATGGAGAGTACTGGGGATTTTAACAGCCTTTTGCTGGCTGCAAATAGCATTTATATGTTTTGTGTGTGTGTGTGTGTGTGTGTGTGTGTGTGTGTGTGTGTGTGTGTGTGTGTGTGTGTGTGTGTGTGTGTGTGTGTGTTTGTGTGTATGGGGGGGGTGAGTAAGAGCTTTTTGTCACTACATTATTTACTTACTTACTTCCAGGCTGTCCTGTTGGAGTTGTCCTTGGATCTTTACATTTCAAGGACTGCATCTGTAAAGGACCATTTCATCAGCATACAAAATAAGTTGACGGTGTAACATCTCAGATTGTAGCTTGTTTAAAATGATTGAGAAGAAAGGGTCAAAGCTGATCCTCAAAGAAACCAACAAATACATACATAAATAAATAAATAAATAAATAAATAAATAAATTGGCTGTTCCTTCTACTGGCATACCAACCAGGTAGCCAGATATACGGCATGCTACCTCTTACCCCAGCCATCCAGGTCCCATATCTGTGCTCTGACCCTGACCCTCCTTCTGCATATTTTATTTAAAAAAATAAATAATTTTTTTTTTCTTTAAAACTGCACCAAACTGCATGCTACAAATGTAGCAAACAGTCATTACAGTTTATATCCTCCTCGCAAAGAGTGCTACTGAGCTCATGTTTTAGTATAAAAAAATCTTTTAAGCTGTAGCATACTGTTTGCTATAAATGTAGCAAACAGTTGCTGCAGTTTATACCTTGCCTGTACCAAGAGCTACAGTGCTCAGGTTTTAATTAAAAAAAGAGATTTTTTCTTTAACTTTTAAACTGTAGCAAACAGCTTGCTACACTATAGCAAGCATCTGCTACAGTTTAGACCACACACAGAGAACTACAGCACTAAAGTTTGATCACATAAGCAATACCAGGTTTTAAAGTCTGATATTGCATTAAAGAGAAGTCAGGCTTGGCTGATCATGCTCCCTCAACACTGTGCATCGGAGGCAGTTGCTCCTCTCATCTCGCCCTAGCTACAATACTATCATCTCAGTAGCAGCAGGTTTGCAAGCATTATTTCAAGTTAAACTTGGTATGATGGCTGACTAAACTAGCAATTTAAATGGGAACTTCTGACTCAACATGGCTAAATATAATAACATTTTACCAAGAAGGATGGATTTTGGAATGTGGCACAAATATTTGTCACCCAAATGTATTAAGAAAGAAACTGGCACCTTGTTGAAAGCAAAGAGACTCTAAATGGAAGGTAATAACTGGAACTACAATAAAACTGGGTGCACTTACCAAACTACCATACAATGGGCAGCCATTTGGTCTAACTCTTGCCATGAAGGCTGCTCTACAGATGGAGTGGCCTATAATCAGAACCAGATGTGGACAAAAATATATAAATAACAGTCATAGTATTTTATTTATTGACATTTGTTCACCAGGAAAGTGTGCCCATTTTCAGCAGAGGTCAGAGGAAAAAAGCTCCAAAATGTTTATAAATTTTATATAATAGTCACAGCAAAAACAAGATGGAAAATCAGTATAATGCAATATTATAATATAAGAATTAGAAGAGAAATATGAAAATTTGATGCAAGATTAGATAAATAATTCAAAACATGCCAAGATAGTGAAGTGATATTTGTTGTCAATGAAAAAGGTTATATTGTAGGATTGGCATGAAAAGAACTAAAAGTAAAGAGTAGGTTAGGTATGGGAATATGTTAAAAATAAGCATGCAAGGGACAGTAAAGTGAAAGTGAATAGTTTTATAGATTTAGTCAGGAATGATACAATAAAAGAAGGCTCTGAGGAACTCATAGAGATGATTGATATAGGGAGGTTGAACAAAAAAAAGAAAAATTAAATAAGAGGATGGGGAAAGGTAGAAGAGAGGCATGGATTTATATAGCTGAGCCGATGGTGAAATTGGTAATGGAGAAAAAAGTAAAAAGATACAGTGATACAAGTTAAGTGTATATATTAATACTGTAGTGGGCTGATTTGAAGATATTATTAAGAGAGAGAGAGAGAGAGTTTGAATTGGTTTATGTAGATACAGGAAAGAAAAAGCAACAAGGTATGTGACGGTTGAAGGAGTGAGGAAAAAATAAAAGGGGAAAATGATAGCAAGATGGCAAGATAGTGTTTTGGAGATTTATCCTGGTTTAGAGCAGGAACACATCCATGCTTTGCATAGCAATTATTTTAGGGCTTGTTTATAAGCAAGATGATTGGAGTTAAGTCCACTGATAGTAGGGAGACTATTCCAGGCTTCTGTTATTGAAAAGGAGTAGAGACTTTTACCAGCAGAATTTTTAGGTTTATGCAGTGAAATAAATTGTTTATCTACAGCTTGAAGGGATCTAATACGATTGCAGGTTTAGAGAAGAGGATGCAATGTAGAGCAGAATGTAAGTTTCTAAATGATCTTATGGGCTGTTACAAGCTGTAGGTACGTTACTTGTTGAGATAATTCTAGCCAATGAAAGGGATGTAAGGGACTACAATGGTGGATGAGATGTGCAGTACTGGTAGCAAATTTAGCTATTTTGTTATAAGATTCAAGTTTAGACTTGAAATAGACTTGTAGGTTGGTATGAATAGGTACACATTACAGAAGTAAAGGTAATAGGTAGGTATAGGCTAAAGCAAGCTTGGTCTTTTTGCTTAGATAAAATTTATGTCTGTATAGCAAACCTAATTTTTGCTGTGATTTTTAATGCTGTTCAGAGTATGGACATCAAATTTTAGGCTGTCATCAATTATTATACCAAGGAGTTTGGTAGCTGGGCCAACTTCTGTTACTGCATTGTTATGGGACTCGATTTTAAAGTTTGATTTGTCCATGTGACAAGATTTGAATGTGAATAGAAGAAGTTTAGTTTTTTTTGGAGGTTAAGTAGCATTGCAAATGCATGCTTCTAGAGAGGAGAATGCCTGCTGGGTTATTTGTTCTAGGTGGCCTAAGCTCTGTGAGGAGCAGATGATAGTGGAGTCATTAGCGTACTGAATTAAGGAGCTATTGCAGGGAGCTGTGTGAAAGTCATTTATGAAAATGTTGAAGAGTTTTGGCCCAAGTATAGATAGAACCTTGGGGGACACCTGTGATATTTGGGAGGTAAGATGATAGTGAGCCTTGCCATTTTACAGATTGTTGCCTATTTGATAGCTGGAAAACTAATTGATTGAGGAGGATGAGAGACCAAGTTTGGACAAGCAATGTAGTAGTCTGGGATGCGATACAGTATCAAAAGCTTTAGTGCGATCACTGAATAATGAGGAAACAAAGTTCCAAGAGCCTCTAACTTTGTTTATAGTGTCTGTACAGGAAAGCAGGGCTGTTGTGATACTATTGCCTGGTCTAAAACCATGCTGAGTGGAAGTTAGACCTGTGTTTTCTAGAAGGTAGTTGACAAGTTGCTTGTGTATACATTTCCCTAATATTTTGGACAGACGAGATAAGATAGCAATTGAAAATTAGTGACATGAGTAGAGTTACCTCCTTTGTGCAATGGAATAATGTAAGACATTTTCCATAATATTGGAACATATGACTCAATGATTGCTCAAGTTAAGAGTATGCTAACCAGATAGACTATAATGTACCTGAGAAAATCATCTGAATTCCATCTGCCTTAGTGCTTTATTACCTCCACTGAATGCCTGCCCCTGGCTAAGTCTGATGCTTGTCCTATTCTAAACAAGTGAGAACTAAAGACTTCATGAGCAATGCCTTGGCATACCAATTTCTTCCTCAGCATAGCATTAGCGGCTGAGGGAGTCAACAGCTGCCCATCTGGCAGTCTGAATATCAAACCCAGTGTACCAGGCACAAAGCTAAGGTTTTTGATCTTTGCAAGGAAACTTGGTGACTTGTTCCAAAGGGTCCATTTTGGATGTCTTCAACCAAACTACTACTGCCGAATGAGTTATTATGCCATTGTCCCACCACAATGACTCTTGTAATTCGCTGACTCTTAATACCCCAGTATAAAGCCATGTAAATAAATTTGACTATATTGTAAGGAATGAAAATCTATAATTGACTTCATCTCCCCATGTATGACAATAAAAAGTAAGTGAGCCCCAATTGGATGCCAGAAGTCTCTGTGCTGTACTGTCACGTGGCACCATTCTTTAAAAAGTCTGTTCATAGCCTATTGTTGTGCCTGACTCGGAGATCTAGACATCTAGCCAACTGACCTAATACTGTCATTTGTATGCCTGTAGAGCTGGGGGAATCTTGTAGTATGAATCTGTGCAAGAAGTGGTGAATAAGGACTTCAAGTGTCCAGTGGCTATCTTTCACTGGTAAGCCAGTGTACAGCACTTTAAATTTTGATAAAGCAACCAGGTAAGCTCTTCTAGTGTTTATGGCCCACAAATTATACAGTAAATTCATCATCAATCTTCTCCAAGAAGCCAAATATGTGGTGGGACTGATGTGGGATCTGCCGAGTTTCTGGAGCCAATAAATAACCTGGAAATTTGAAGATGTAATAAATTGTCAGCTATAGTATTTGAAACACCAGGCACATGTTTGACAGAGAATTTTAGGTTGACCTTTAAACTTAGCAACATTAATAGCCTCAAAACTAAGTGGACGCTGATCATGAAGCTCTACTTAGGAGAATCTGTACAACAGCTTGGTTAACTGAATATAAGATGACCTTCCTGTGTCTAAACATATCTTGCCACATGAATACTTCTGCCCAAATAGGGAGAATTTCAAAAAGGTGATGTCTATCCTGACTGACTCTGACTAAGTGGAAGGCCATTCTGCTGTTACCCTCCTCAGGTATACTCCCATCCCAGCACTAATCACTGCATCAGTATATAGTTGGAGGGAATGTGAGAAAACCCAGTCCAGATGCCTTAAGGCGACCCTATAAAACTGACCTAGTAAAACTTTTCACAAATGTAAATCTTCTTTGTCTTTTGGGTATACACACCCAAGAGTATTCGCTTTGCCCCCCCCCCCCATTTCATTACATATGCCAAAGACATTGTGAATGTCCTACCTGGAGAGATTTTGTTGCAGACAAAATTAAGTAGTCCCAGGACAGTCATGACTGAGCTGACACTTGCTTTGGAACCCATTAAAAATTAATTAATGGTTACCTTTAACTGTTGTAAGTTATCATTTTGTAGCTTAAAAGACTTGCCAATAACATCCATTTTAGGCCAAGAAATATGACTCACGGATTGGACCTTCCAGTTTTTCAATAGCTAGATGACCCTCCAAGTCATCACATAAATTAAGTCATATTGCTTGTCATCTTTGGTGTCTTGCTCTCCTTCTCCAGTGATAAGGAAATTGTCAAAGTAACGAATTGCAGCTTTGTTTGGAGCCTTTTGTTGCCAGCATCAGTGCAAAGCTGTGTTGAAAGTCTGAAAAATAAAACAGCCCATTGTTATGACCTTGTCGAAATAACATTGACCCTAGAAAGACAACCTGAGTATTAGCCAGTCTTGTCCTCACAGACAACAAGTGAAATGCTAATTTAATATCAAGCTTACTTAACAATGATTGTTTGAACTTCAGAGTAAACAGACACATCAACCAGGGTAGCATAGTTTACCTTTGCTTCTAAAATTGTTAACTGAAAAGTGATGAATGAAGCAATATTCACCCTCTCTTTTCCTTGGAACCAGTCTGATGGGTGAGGTCTTAAAATGATCCCATGCTGGAGATCTAAAAGGACCAATCATTCTTTCAGCTTGTACTTCCTCATTCAGAATGTTTACTACCATGCTGTCTTTTCATTTTCCAGCTTTGGACTTCAAATTCTGAATAATCTTATTATTAAAGGGTTGTTTGATTTCAAGGAAAACCTTCTTGTAAAACCATGTAATGACATGTTTGATGCCTGAGACTCAGGATAACATTCTATTAGAGAGTTTTTGCACTTTAAAAGGAGAGTGGGATGACTTATTGTTATTGTTATAGTCCCTACTGATGAAAACAAGTTTCTGTTACCTCAAAAGGACCCCTCCTTCAGAAGGTCCCTGCCTGCTGCACTTGAAACATCTTTTCACTGGTATTTGCTCCTGTTGTAGATCTGAACTGACTCATTTCCCAAAGTGCTAACATGTGCGAAAAAAAATGACAAGAAAGTCAAAAACGTTTCCCTCTGTTAAAATCCCAACATGCTTTTATACCCTAAGAATCAATGTCATTGCCCTAAATTCTGTTGGAAGATGATCTGTCCAACATAGCACTTAAATATTTAACCATATGTCTGAGTGGCACTGGTCTCATCTTAATGATGTGTTGACTGCTTGATCATAGCCTAAGCTTGCCTATCCCTCACAAACATGATGGACCTCTTTAATGGTCAATGAATATGAAATTAAATGGTCAATGAATATGAAATTAATAGTAAGGCCAACTGAGGATTAGTTTCAATAATGATTGCCATACATATTAAAAATATGCTGCCCATAAATCCCTATTCTTTTGTGTTTGTCTGCTAGTTGACATTTTACCTTTCAAACCAGCCATTTTGGCTTGTGATAGCCTTTGGATTCCATCCATATGTATCAATTTAAACACATCCATGGAATCTTCCATATGATTTTACCCTTAATATATTTGGGAATATAAGCAGCTATGTGAGCCCCTATGATATTGGGATTATTGAGCAGAGTAGCAGAGGCACTAGCTTCTGAGGGTATTAGGGACATCCATATCAGAGCCCTGGTGTCAGAGTCATAATTTCCTTCTAAATTTCCTAATGACTTACCATCAACTCCCTTTGTAGATTGACCTGAATTTGTTGGAAGAAGGATTTGGGCCCTGTGGAATATTAACAACCACCCATTCTCCCTGTTCAACTGGAAGCCAAAACCCTTTTCCAAAACTAAACCAAATAATCTACTCTTGCTGGCTTCTGGAAGGGATTCCAAAAATTCCAGTCAACTCAGTATGATTTCCCCTTCCATATTGTCTTCGGCAAGTAAACTGTCATTACCTGGTTCCTTTATTATGGATGATGACACGGTTCTTTCAGGTGGAACCTCAACTTCCGATGCACTTTCAGTAGTCTTCTGAGGTTTCCATCTGCTCCTTTTCTCAGGAGTCTCCTCTGACTGTAGGGAATCCAACTTGGCTGCAAACTGACCTTTCCAGGACCTTGTTGTGACTTGGCCACCCTTGGTTTCTAACTCATGGAACAACTCTTCTGCTTCAGAGGTTAGTTTAGTCCTCCATGATTTCAGAATCTCCAGGGTTTCCAATCTACAGTGAAGACAGAAAAAGACAGCAGTATGACTACACTAATAACTTATTGACCTCTGAATTATAATGGCATTATATTTTGCTAAAAATGGTATTTATGTGTATCATATTATGCGTTGCTACCCAGCTATTAGTATAAGCTAAAAGGCAGTAACCATGATTCTTATTGTTGACATGTAAAAAGTGACCATAGCCTTTCTAAATAATACAGCCATACACAATTGCTATGGATACTTAATCCTTTGCAGTATAGACTAAAACTTTGCTGCTAAAGTTGCACAGAACCTAGAACCAATAGCTGCTCAACCATTATATTAATTAGTCTTACTATAAAATAAATAATAGTATGATAAATATATAGTGAATAAAATCCAGTGGTGCAGGCCCTTAATTTAGCTTGAAATTTCTGTCTCAACTTATTATTGATTGATTGATTGATTGATCGATTAAGTGAGTGACTGATTTATTATATAAACAGCACTAACTATGATTGTGCTGATGGGTGTTTGGGAGAGTGGTATGCTGAACAAAGGCCTGCAGGAAAGGGGGGCATTGCATGTAAGCTAAACTAAATCCTTCACTATGAAAACAATATGGAAGGAGAAATCAAATGATTTTTTTATACAACTGTCTGAGAGTAACCCTGGCTGCCTAGTTTAAAAATCTTGCTCACACTATTTCTAAAATAGTTAAATCCTACTTCATACTGCAGAATAAAACTAAGTATGAAGAGTACCCCCACTGTCTCTGATTTCCAAGTGCATCTCTGATTTGCCTCGTATTATATCGATATCTTTTTTTTTAATTATATTCCTCTTAATCCTTCATAGAATTGGTGGTTATTGAGGAAAAGGTAGAGAAATATGCTTGTTTAATAATGACAACAATTACAATGTAAAGCCTGCTTAAATTCAGAAATATATTAACTGACATTCATATAACCTGACAAGTTTCTAGTTGGCAGTACTAGTCGCTCAAAAAAATTTCACTAATTTCCTTTCTTTTTCCATCATTTTGTCCTTATTCTGTTAATCTTTTCCTTGAATATGTAGTTGTTTCTCACAGTAAGCATATCCTCCATGGTGAAGTGAAATGGTGCTAAACCCTACAGACCCTGTTTTCTTGTCTGCTGAGTCAGCTGCCACTGAAGAAGCTTGACAGCTGCCTTCATCCTTGCTAACACACCCATAACTAACAATGACTGCAAGAGTTTACCTGGGGTTTTGACAAACATTCAGGCTCCATGTAACACAACAACTTTGCTATTCTATTTTTTATACATATTTTTAAATACTCCCCCAAAGCCATAGCAATTTCCACAGCTTAGCAATTCTACCCCAGCCACAAGACAACAATTATGGCCACACGAATAATTGGCTGTGGCATAAGAGGAACTGACACGACCATTTTACAATTCTATAGGTGGACAATAAGTAGTGCTATGGCAGCTTCATACCTACACAGACCTGCTAAACAGACTGGCTGTTTCATTGGTATTACCAAGCCCTGCATAACTGACACAGTCTGACTGACAGAATAACACAAGATGAACTTTAATGTTTCTTTTTTTTTCTTGTTTCGACTTAACCAAGCAGTAAGTGGCAATATTCTCAACTGACATGATTCACCACCACAGTGAATGGCAAAAAAAAGTTATAAATTAGTAATCAAAGAAACTTGAAAATAATAAAGCTATTGGGGTAAATTACTTTTGGTCCAGCTGATCTTGATGACAGTTGATGTTGGCTTGTTCCCAAGCTGACAAAAGCATTCATTCTTACAAACGCTCGTTTAATTTAACAGAACCTGGTAAGAGTACAATTACCACCTGCAGGCACTGGAGGAGAATATAAAGAACACATTTTGAAAGTCTAGATGGTAATTCAGTAGTACTAGGTTTGGAACGAAGTATGTGGACATGTCTCTGTTCTAAGACTGAGAAACTGTCAGAGTTTGGTGATGATTTTGAAGTGAATAATTGATTGTTTAGGCAGACAGGTAAAGAGAGTACATTTGAGAGGGTGGAATTCTTTGACAACAGATGACATGAATAATCTTTAAGGGAAGTCAAACAAGTAAACTAGATAGACACTCTAACCCATTTTCTGCTCTAGAAAATAATATAATCAACTTCAGTGGTCTGTTGAAGCTTAGCTTGTCTAGATAATGTAAAGCACCATGTTATAACAGCATATGGCAATCCTTCGAAGCACTGCACTCAAAATAACTGTTTTTATTGCGTTTCTACTGTATTTAAAAAGTATGCTGCTTGCAGCTTTGATCTAAACTCTTAATCAAATTTGAAGATCTTAGTAGGAGGTTTAAAATTCAGGCCACTGCTAACTAGAAAAAAATATCTTTGTGAAAGTGCATGCAATCTGTGAAATAAAACTTCATTTAGACTGAGTTATTGTTTTTTTCCCCCATTCTGCAGCCTTTTTTATTTCCCAGAGATTTGTACCATAGTTTTCATAATATATAGTAAGTATGCAAGTTGTTTTATATAATCTAAAAACACACACAAAAAAACAAAAAAAAACAAACCCCCCCCCCAAAAAAAAAATAAAAGTGTGTTAAATAGTTAAATAATACTTAAATAAAGTATAAAGGCAGTGGTGGCCAAAGTAAATAGGATGATCTTCTAACTATTAAATATATTCATTAGTGAAATTCATTGCAGCAAACAAAACGCAAACTAAAATGAACGTAAAGAAATATGGGAATTTTTTAGATGTAGGTTAGCCAACATTCAGCTAAACAAAGTGCCTTCATCATCTCAGTCATCCTGTGAAAGGGTCAGAAAATCAGTTTATTTTCTGTTTCAGAAATGCATTGGTAAATCAGTGGTTCTATGGAATATACAAAGAAAAACTTCTGTACTGATGATTTGCATTTTTATTTCACTTTTTGAACTATATACTTTAACTGCTATTATTGAATGAACGTAGAAGTGTTAGACTTTCAAGTGTATGAAAACACTGTTATTCAGAGTCAAGTTTCAATCGCAGAAATACCAAATTAATATTTTGATTCTTACCCAAATGTGTGGCACAAAAACTTAACAGAGAGCTTGTTAAACCACTACTGTAAGATGTTGCTCAGGATTTTTGTTCTAACGGCTTACCGCTGTACAGCCAGAGTAAAACCTCACAGTCAAGATATATCTTCATCTGTAACTTTAGAACACACTACTTTTGTTTATGACCTTACCGATCATAGGAATTCATTAAGATCCCAGGCACAGACCATATGGAACATAGAAAAAAGGTCCTTTTACCATGGTGCACTCATTTATGATTCAAAGACACATTAGCTGCATTGAGGAAAGACCACATTATCTGCTAAGCTGCATGACTATGAATTATAGTTCACTACCAAAAAAAGCAGATCAGTACTTCCCATGGCAGTGAACTGTGACATACACATCATATAAACACAGGGACCCCCCCCCCACTCTCACACATGCAAGCATGCAGTAAAACACACACATTCATACACACATCACATACCCTGTACCTGTCTCTGTTCTCAGAATGCCCACAATGTCTCCTTTTCCCCTGCCCAAATGATTCACAACTGGTAACACTGAATCATTAATGCTACTCATATCATTCACTATTAAATACAGTCAGTCATTAATGCCAGATATTCCAGTTTCATACATCATATCCTTCAGGAATGAGGTTCAAAGGTATGTCTAACATTTCCTGTCTTTCTTCCTTGTATAGCATAACATAGGTTCATTTTTAAGTACTAGGATAGCTGCTGTTGCAGGCCATTTTAAACCTTCCAATTTCCCTCTCTAAGATGAGAATCAAACCCTGTACCTTATATTTGTGAGGTGAAGACTTTAACTATTATGCCACCCCCATCCTAGAGGTTTGATATCTACCCAAATCAAATTGTTGAGAGGATAATATTATAAGTAAAAGGTAGGATGTGAAACTTATGATATTAAGTCAGTGTGTATGTCAGTATATCAAAATGATAGAGTGAGAGTGTTAGTAATTGGGCGTCTAAGTAAAGAACTATGCATGAAATATGGTATAAAACAAGGGTGCTGCATGAGTGAAGTCTTGTCTGCATTGGTAATGAATGTGATAGTGAGTTAAGTAGCCTATAAAATGAAAGATGCAAGATATGTGATACAAAAGAATGTCCTGATTCCAGTAGTTTTGACATATGCAGATGGTGTAGTTGTAGCTAAGAACAGATAAACAGATATGGATGAGGGAAGTGTTGACTTGTCTAAATGGATGTCTGAAGAAAATGTAATGACCTTGATTTAAGATAAAAGTAAAAGTTTGGGTGATTTGGTGAAAATTGGGGTTTGTACTTTTCAATGAATGAAGTCACTTTGCCAGGAATAAAATGTTGGAAAGGTTATATAGCTAAGAAGCAATGAGAGTGTCTGATGAAAAAAAATGAAAGCAATATATGTGTTGTGGAGGACTTATAGATTAACATTCTGGACAAAGGTTTATCCAGTGAATTCAGTATTAATGGGAAAATAGCATATATGTCCAATGAATATATGACCCCAGTAAAAAATGAAAAGGACGCTGTGCAACTGATGTTTTCTTTCATAGGAGTTCAAGATTAAACTCAGTTAAAAGAGTTCTGTTGTATATGAGTCAAGATAAAGGGGATTGGAGTTTCTAAATCTTGTTGTTTATTTTGCTTCATTGAACTTGTATAGAGTATTTACAAGGGTAAAGGAATAGAATGATAATTTAATAGTAAGTGTGTTTAAATATAAGTACAAAAAAATCCTGAAAGATGATGAGAATAAGAAAAAGAGAAAAAAGGTCTATGTAAATAAAGAAATTAACAATTATTAAGAAAATACTAACTTGGAAAATAAAAATTGATGATAGAGAGAAAGAAAGAAGGATATAGTGTAATAATGTTATGTTACTATGAGTCTATTAATTTGTATTTATTTTTTGGGCTAGGGCATTGATCCAGGAGCAGTGTCTGGTTAAGTGACTTGTTCAGAATCACACAGTTAGGCAATGTAAGCTGAGAGAATCAAACCTTGCATCCCTGGCCCACAGGAAGTAGTTTGTTAACAGCTCCTTAATGCTCTAAAACAGACATGTTCAACCTGCAGCCCACTGGCCGCATGCGGCCCTCAGAGTTCTTCCATGCGGCCCTCAACCTCTAACTGCAACATTGATGTACGCATGCCCCAAAACACTTTTTTGTTTTGTTTTTTTTTGCTTCCGTGACCTGTAACGCTAATGTTGGTGTGTGCATGCGGCAAAGCACCCTTCTAGTTTTGTTTTTGAGCCAAAAAGGGTCAATGTGTTTACACCATTATTTTGTGCCGAACAATCAGTGTGTGTGTGTGTGTGTGTGTGTGTGTGTGTGTGTGTGTGTGTGTGTGTGTGTGTGTGTGTGTGTGTTCTCACTGAAGAGGGACTCATGTATGGATTTGCCATTGTTGCCTTGAAAGGGACAGCACTTACCTGTGTTAATAGGCAAGTACGGAGTGAGTGAGTGCATGCATGAAATCAGAATTGTGTGCATGAAAGTAGAAGAAGAGTGTGTGTATGTATGTGTGTATATGTGTGCATGACAGAGACGCATGCACAAAGAGGCTAACAATGATCAGTCTACCTACTGAACACAAACAAGTTCGCTCACAAATATATTGTACATTAAAAGTACACTTTCATTAAATTGCGGCTTTCCTGACAGGGAGAGTGTTGTATTGAACATGAACTCATACCCCTTAACTGTATGGATTTTCAAAGAATGTCTGGAGTTTTGCCTCATCTTCCAATTTGTGTCTTTTGCTTAGGAAATAAAAGTAGTCATCCAAGGTAATGCAGTTCCGGGGAGTAAGAATGAGACAGCGGCCTAGGGTTAATGGGTCAGTATTGGACTGACTATGTGGAATTGTAACATATAAAGTTGTATTGTTTTATCAGACAAACAAAAAAGCACCTAGTACTGTTTTTTCATTGGTGGGTTCTAAGCAGTGGTAGAGTGGACAACAGTAAGCATAGCTTTGGCGGATCATCAATACTGGCAAATCAAGTAGGCAGAATGTCATTTTTTAAATGTTGGGGATTTTAGTGTGTATGTGTGTGCTTATGTGCTGGGAGTGCTGCAACAGTAGATGATTATTAAAGACAGAGACTTACGGACTGTGGAGAATATTTTCTTTGTTTCAAAACCTGATACTTGGGTACGCATGAAAAAAAGTAGATTTTTTAAGACATAGCTTCTTGTCATTTACAGTGGATGGATATTTACATTTAATGGACAATGCTAGCAGTATTAGCGTGGGCCTGTGGGGTTCTAAAGATGCCAAGTCTACCACTGTCAATATCTTGTAAAGTGACCTGGAAATGGATATTGGGATGTTACTGAAAAAATATGGTAAGTGGGCTTAGAAATATAGTTTAATTAAACAAAGTGTACTTTCAATTTACAGGCCATAATTTAATTTATTTCAGGTAGTCCAGATACTGGTAGATTGTATACCATTAGACTTAATTAGGGAGAGCTGTCATTCTAGGGAAACAAGTAGCCCTAGTTTCAGTGAAAGCTCTGTGGTTGCTTGCAGGTAGGAAGTTGCAGGATGTTGATGTAATGTGCTTTATTTATTTTTTTAATGCATTTGTCATTTCAAAGCATGGTTTTCTTTGATGCAAAAGAAGGCAGGAGTGAATGAGCCATATAATGTTTAACTGACAATAATGGGATAGAAAGATTATAAGTAATGCATAATGTTTGCAGCTACAGTTGTTTCAATGGTGTCTGTGATGCATAACTATTTTTGGGCCTGTGTCCCACTTTCATTTTTCGCTTTGTCCAGATTTCTTGCTCCAAGGTTGAGAGGTATGGTTCCATACTAAATCAGAAGTTGTATTTACCTTGGAAGACTTTTCGGCATAATTATGAAAAACAGAGCCTTTTTAATATCTCTGCTTATTTCCAATATAAACTGCCATGTAATCTTGCAAATAACCTTCTTATTAAGCTACTTTACTTCTTTTGGAATTGACAGGTATGATTCATCTGTTCAGACATAAGCATAGAGTGCTACTGTGACTTTAATTTCTTGCAGCAGTTTGTGGTTTACATATCACAATAACTTTTCTGCGTTTCTGGGTGTGTAATCAATTTAACAGTTTTAAAGATGTTTTCCAAAAATAAATAAATAAATATATAATAAATAAATAATCCTCTCTACACTTTGAGCTATTGACAAAGTCTGGGAATTTGTTTTTTTCAAAAGCAAAGGTCAGCATTACAGCTCAGTAAACTGTTAGTCTGTGAGTAACTTCTGCACAAATTAAAATGTCTGAATGTCAAATGGCTTTAGATTGGAGGGAAGTTTATTTTTATTTATTTTATTTTACATTTGTTCACCGGGAAACTCCGACTGGACACAGGTCCATTTTCAGCGGAGGCCCAGGGTGAAAAGCAAAGCTCCAAAAATAACACAAAACAATATAATACAATACAAGAGAGAGAGACTGCAAATCATGGATGTAGTACTCATACAATGAGAATCATTGAGGTACAGAATAAACTTAAAAGCATTTTTTTTTTACAGTTATAATTACAGCAAGGCAAATATCAATGAGTTAAGTTTTCAGGAGAAAGCTGTACATAGTTGAAGCTCTGAAATAATATTTTGGTATGGATTAACCTGGGGATTGACACAAGTTATATGTTTACACCAGTATGTAGCATTATCTTAGAGAGTTTATGGTTTTCTTATTGATTTACTTTTTGCCAAGCAATTGTTTGTTGATTTATTGATAGTCCTTTTGGTGGGGGGAAATTGCATGGATTAATCCATCTCTATTATGACTTTTTTTCCAGATATTTTGACTTCCAGACAATTTCATTCAGTGAGTGGGTGTCATGTTATTACTGAGGTTGCCTATTTTACAAGTAGGGGCTTTTGTGTGTGTGTGTGTGTGTGTGTGTGTGTGTGTGTGTGTGTGTGTGTGTGTGTGTGTGTGTGTGTGTGTGTGTAAGAGAGAGAGATTTAATATGTATACTGAATATAATTTTGCAAATGGAATTCTTAGTTAAACATGCCCCTCTTCTTGGGCAACTAGACTTGAGTAACCAATATTAGATATTAGCCATCCAGCTAGGAAAGTTTAGTATGTGGATTTTCCATCTGGTTTGATGAAGGCTATGCTACTTACTCAAGGACTACATTTATGACTATCCATCCAGCCATCGTGTTGCTGAACTACATTGTTTGATAATGAGAGGAGCTTTTTACAGAAGTTGAAGGTTTTTGTGTCAAGAACCTGTCCATAAAAAGTGGCTTGTTTATGTTGCAGTGAAGGCTGTGGTCTTTGTAGTGAGTGTTTTAAGTATAACCAGTATTTCTGAGGTAGAGGAAGTCTCTTAAGGCAGGATCTTTCTTAGCCTGGAAAGCAAGCCAATGATGAAATGTATAGGGGCCAGTGAGAGACAGAGGAAAGCAAGAAGCTTTTTAGTCTGTTTGGATAACTAAATGAACTTAGTCCTTTGACCTTTTTTGTCAGAAATGGTTGTAGTCTTTCTTTTGGCAGAGTGTTTTGCTGAGGCACATGCCAAAAAGGGCATTGCACTCAATAATGGCTCTTGTAAAGGAAGAATACAGGGATGTTATGACCTCCTTGTCCCTGGATGAGATACCCTTACTAATGAAGTGGGCCAACTAAAAAGCTTCCCTTACATTGGAGACAACGTGGTGGTCAAAAGTCAGGTTTCTATCAACCTGGGTGCCCAAGTACCATACGACTTATTGCGTGCTTACAACATTGTTATTAATGTGATAATTTGTGGGGACATCACTCTCCTCAAAGGGGAAGATGATGCATTTTTTGCCATTTAGCTTGAGGCCATATTTCTGGAACCAGTTATTTGTTTGGGTGAGACCCTCTTGTAGTTTATTCAGAATTGTTTTATTATGTCAGTAATGTGAATTCTTTACTTTATTGCAAATTTGTTGGGTTATTTTTGTGGATTATAGTATTGCAGGACTGCTGATGTTGACATTTTACGTAGTTGGACTGCTGGAATGGTTTTCCCAGTGAGAAATGCTAGTGCTGTAGTGAATATCAGTTTATTTGTAAAAAAAAAAATATATATATATATATATATATATATATATATATATATATATATATATATATATATATATATATATATATATTAACTAAGATGTTAGATTTAACTGTTAGATTAGAGAATCAGAATGAGAATTAGAATTTTAAGGCAAATATTATATTATAAATTTATTATATTTATTGATTGTTCGAATGTACCTACAGTACAGCCAGGAGATCGACTGTGGTCTTCCGGAGCAATGAAAGAGTTAACTATATGATATATTTTATATGTGGCCCCAAGACCATTTCTGTTCACTCAGTGTGGCCCCAGCAAGCCAAAAGGTTGGACACCCCTGCTCTAAACCAACTGCCAGACAAATATTTTACCAGAAGAAGTGATTAAAGCAATTGAGGTCAGGAAAAATGGACTACCAAGATAATAGAATGTAATAAATAAGTTAGCAATAAGGGGGATATGCCATATAAAAAGAAAGGTGAAAGAGTGTGTTTATTTTGTGGGAAGGAAAAGACAAAGCAACATGTCTTTTGAAATGTAAAAGAGTGGTGAAACTCTGTAAAAAGTTATGGAAGAAATGTTTTTGAGAATACTAGTCAAACAATAAAGATATGAATATGATATTATAACAATAAGAAGAAAGAATGTATGAGAAAGGTAGATAATTTATTTTAAGTGATATGGTTTACTTGGAATGAAAGACAGAATAAAAATGTTGTTTAATGGGAAATAGATTTTGGCAGATATATTGAGAAATATCAGATTATGGTTTTGGAAGGAGTGGGGTGAGGATATTATAAGAAAAATAAATAGTAAAAGATATAAATGTCTATATATGTGTCTGCAAATATGTACATTTTAAATAATGTTTTTTATGTTGTGTTAAATAAAGGACACCTACTCCTTTCAATCAGTGCTGTGGGATCTTTTATATCCAACTGAGCTACCACCAACTCAAGCAGATGTGGCCTTGGTATAATGTCTTAGCTGAAGAACAGCACACCCATGAGTGCAACACTCCTTATGCTGCATATGGGAATAGAACATGCAATCTTCTGTTCTAACGGTGAGTGTATTACCTGTTCTGCCACAGACACTATTGATGTCAGTTTTCATATCAGAGAAGTATATACCTAAGAGGAGGACCAGGACACTCCTCTACAGGGCACCAATGGTGGTGTGATTTGCTGTATAAAGCAATTACCCCTGACCTTAATAGTAAGACTTCTGTCAGATAGCCGGTTACTTCTCCAGTAAACTATGTGTAGGTTAATGTTAAGTTGAAAGAGTTTATCAGTAATCCCTGCATGAAAGGTAATGTCGGAGGAGTGATGAGATCCTATCCATGTCCTCAGTATCTCCCTTAAAGAGTTCAGCCAGGTTAAGCAGGCATGAACTGACTTTTACAAAGGTGAACTGGAGTTCACCTAGCAATACAATATTGCTGTTTTTTTAGCTCAGCCATAATACATTCCATAGCTTTACAAGTGACACCTGTGTGTCTAATAGACATGTTAGTATCAGGGTGTAGCAGAACAGCCCTTATTCGAAAACACCACAACAGCTATTCTCCACACCATGAAGAATAACCAGATAACAGGCTCATACTGAAGAGTTAATGGAACATTTCTTAGCACACAGCCAAGAATATTGTCAGGACCCAGCATTTATATTCTGGAAAATGCAAAAACAAACTTGGTCCAGAGTTTTTTTTTCTCATAAGAGAGAGAGAATTGTTGTTGGAGGAGAGGGTCGGTATGGTAAAGCAGGAAAATAATACATTGTCAAGAACATATGTCCTTGGGGTCAGATAATGAGGTACCATTGAGGGTAAGTTCAGTGCAGAACTACTGGCTACTTTTAAGCTTCTTAATATAGCAGATGAAAACCATGTGGGTTTCATTTAATTTAGTTGTGACCCTAAGTTTACAGTCATTCTTGCATTTTCAGTAGTAACTTTAAGGGGAATTAATTACTATTTTCTCATCCCTATTATAATAATGAAGTGGACGTCTTTTATTTTTCTTATAAGATTTGTAGACATTTCCAACATGCACCTTTAATCCTAAACTAAGCAAATATGCATTGGTCAAACTAGTACAGGCACCTCAGTACATCTATTCAGAAAGGAATAAAATTCAGATGAGTACGCAGTAGTCAGAAGTATGATGTTTTCTAAGGAGTGATACCATTTGTGCTTATCAGTAAGACTGGTAAAAAGTATATTTTTAGTAATTCTTGAAGGTAGGGGAATTATTAGGAGAAGCAAAACATGTCTATTTGGAGAAGTTTACAGTATGATAGTTATATTTAAATAGATATTGGTAAAAATTCAATTGATACAGTTTGAGGAACATTTGTGAGGACTTGAAAAAGAAACAGCTCTGGTTAGGAGGGAGACAGTTTGGTCAAGTGCATTAGCAAGTACAACATTTAAGTCTGTGGTCATATTTGCTGTTGGCTATGTATGTTTTCTCCCACACAAACCGATAAAAACAAGAATAACACTGCTGAGGATTGCTGTTTAAAGCAACACCAAGTTATACTAAACAAAACCTTTAATACATAGATTCATTAAAATTTACACAAATAAAATGATTTTTCAGTACATATAAGCACTTTCTCAATTGAGACCTCAAAGTAATCCAGCACTCATAACATGTCTATAAGTTGAAAAGAAAAATATTAAATAGATGTACATTTAACAGAGCATCATCATATCTAACTCTAGTTAACATGACATGCATTATTTATACATACTTTAACACATAGTTCATTGTCAGTTCACTCTAGCCAGTGGTCATAAATATATTCTGCAGGCTGTTTGGCCAAGATAAGGAAGGTCAGGTCTCATCTGAAGTGTTATGCAAGTTATGACCTTGCTGGGAATTGTGTAGCTGTCCCAGTGATTTGATGCATCTACCTTATATCCTTTGTGTCAGGTAATGGGCTACTTGTTCCATTAAAGAATTAATATATCTCAGTACATACCAATATTAAGAAGTGTGCAAAGAGCCACACAAGGGATCTGCATGTGGTAGGTCTAAGATAACTTACAGCTTTCTATGTGGACTGAAGATTGTTAAATATGACTGACTGCTATTCCAGCATGCTCCCTATAATAACAAAATAAAATACCTATAACTGAAGGAAGTATTGATTAATTAAGAAATTGTTATTACAGCACTGGGAGGAATTACATATCATGTGAAGATAGGTCCATTGCCAATATTTATACATAGTGAAACTGTGCAGATATTGCAGGCTGTTAAACTTTCACAAGCTCAGACTCTGGTAGGAGGCTAAACACATACATGTGAATCTTTGTTGAAAATAGACTTCATCTCAATGTTTGAAGTTAGAGCTCAGTTACAGAAAGTGGTGAATCTGTTTGAAAAAGGAAGGTACCATAGCCTCAGGGCCCTTAACTTTAACATGGCGAGGTTCATTAGAAAAAGTTAGATATAAGAATCTGGTTGAATGACTTAGCTGATAATAAGCAAAAGGTACAATTTGGCTTGATTACTTTGGAGTCTTAGCAGAGACAGACTACAGGTTGTGGTTCTTTTTTCTTGGCTTTTAAGGAGGCTAATCTAGCAACTTCAATACTCAAGGAGTACCAGTTTTCCCTGTGCATTAGTGTTTTTCCTTAAGAGTAGGAGCCATCTTACACCCTAAGGCTGGAAACATTTTGCACGTCACACAAATCTTCTAATATGTAGATATATGTATGTACATACAAACACTCATAAATATATATATTTATATATGTATCTATTTATATATCTGTATATATATATATATATATATATATATATATATATTTATATAGATATGGATATATATGTAGATATTCACACACACATACACATTTTCTTTACAGGTATTTATATACATCTGTACATACACACACACACACACACACACACACACACACACACATACACACACACACACACATATATATATATATATATATATATATATATATATATATATATATATAAACACACACACACACACACACACACATATATATATATATATATATATATATATATATATATATGTATATAGGTGTAGTGCATTTAGTTGAAATCAGACCCATTTCCTGCCAGCAATTTAGAAAAATGCCAGAAGCTGGTTGTAGAAGATATCGGCAGTATAATCTCAGAGTTGGTACATATAATTAGCAAGGGGCATGGGGATAAATGGGTTGCTTCCTACATAAAAGACGTTTAACTTTTTTTTCCTATGTGATGTTATGCATGTGAGGTTTTTGTGTAAAACAGTGATTATAGCTGATGTTTTGAGCATCTTGAGCTGTGAAGATCTCAGTAACTATGGCATGACAGCTTACTCATCTTATTAAGCTACTTTAAAAATTATGAATTTGGAGCAGATGTTATATCGGCAACAGATTGGTAATGTCAGAACAAATGTAATACCCATTGTTATTAGGTATGTGTGCAAGTTTACATAACATTGAGTTTTTTCTGTGTTTTTTAAAATCTCCTTATATTGGTACAAAACTTGCATTTTGTGCCCATTGCTCAAGTCATCCATTATGTGGAATCCTAACATTTGGAAAGAGCCTGCAACATGAAGTTCATAGATAAGCATTGCATGATCAATAATGCATAATGCATTTAAAAATAGGATTCAGAAATATCGATTGATTAACTGCAAAAAATATAAAAATTAATAATTAAATGTGATGCACATAGAAACGTAGTTTTGCTGACATGAACACTTAAAAGTGACCTACATGAGGAACTTTTATTTCAGATTTTGATTAGGTGGCATTCTGCTAAGGACAAGTTCCAATAAGATGTCATTGTTAAATTGCTGGGAACTAATAATTGTAATATACATCATAACACATATTCTAAACAATTAAACATACTTCAAATAAAATAAACCAGAAAGTTTAATTATTCCACAGTAAAGAAGGTTGGAAAACCTTTACCATTTTATTGCAGGGAATCACACCATAAGACTGTTTTAAATATCCATTGTATTATGGTACATGGTAGTTTTTTTTTTTTTTTTTTTTACTATCCATAGTTAATTTGCATACCAAAGAAAGTTGAACAGAACATTTACTTATTTCAGTACTTATAAAATATTAAGAATCACTGTATAATATACAATACCTGGTCACAGTTGAAGAAATCAAGGTGTAGATTATCTAAACTCCCTACCAGATTTCAGAATTAACTATTTACCCTTTATATTGCATTAATTATGCTCATTCATTACAAGGTTGTACAGTAGAAAGCAGTAGACCTTCAACAAAGTTGTTGTTGTTGTTGTGTCTTTCGGCTTTTCCTGGTTAAGGGTCGCCACAGCGGAACTCCGATCCGCTAATGATTGGCAGTAGATTTTTACGTACCGAGTTGCCAGCTCTGATGCACAACCTTCAACGAAGGTACGCCCATTCATGCATGTCTGTACACAGAAGATGCTCTAGCTGATAATAGAACAGGTCAACGTCTTAATGTGAGGCGACAATGCTACCTTCAACAAAGTTGTAAACATTGAAATTGGCATCAACTACTACTAGTTATAGATGTTGTACTTATTTATAAAAAGTGTGAAAAGATCTGATGTCAGCGACCCAAAATTGTATAGAGTTAGGAAATGTGCATTATAGACTTTTTCCGGTTTAAATTTCGAGGATTTTATAATAGCAAGAATAGCAACCAACCAAATGACAATGGAAGTGAATGAATTAATTTATCCATATCAGTTTGTTTTTTGTACAAACAGAAAAGTGGCACAGATGGATCTATTTTCACAGCAATATCCAGTTTACTATACATTTACCTTGTTTTATAAAAAATTACCATGTTAATAGGAATGTATTTTTGAAGTTATGGGATATTATGGCTTCCTATATTAGTGGTCAATGATAGTAAGAATTTGGGTATAGTACGCTGTGTGCCACGGGTCTATGTTATATCATTAAATGCTTAAAAAAGCGAACAATGAATAATCAACCCCATCTAAGTGAAAGCTTTCAATCTCCAAAGCTCAGAACAGCTATTTTATTTCATGATAGAATCTTAAGTATTTTAGTAGTACCTACGTAGTCTGTATTAAGGAGCAAAAATATCTGATGAGGTGATTTAATTAAAACTAGTTGTTAGATTTGTTTAAGCACTGTATCTTTTTAGATTTAGAAGCTGAATGAACTGAATGCAGACATCCAGAACTGGAATACTCATCACACGAGACCATGACAAAATGGTTAAAAATCTTACCCTGTCACGGGAAGGAAGAAAGTTCCTTTACATGTTTTACCATTAACCATTTTTGAACAGCATGCTAATTTGGCCAAGTTTGTCTTCAGTTTGCGCATTAATGTGTATTAGGTAATACAGTCCAGGACTGCTGAGTATGGATTCTCATGTGAAATATGCCAGAAGTGCATAGCTTAACCAGATATTATACATTGCATGTTGTGCAAGGGTCTTACTTTACCTTGTTTTGTGTTATTTATTCCTTTTACTCACTTCTTTACCAGGTGAGTGAAATGTTCTAAAATGGGCCCTTTCTAGGCTTGGCCTGGGAAATTATTATCACATACAGAATAACAGAAGACTTGGCTTATCAGTTCAACATAGCTTTATTTACCTGTTTCTGAAATATGTGATTTCTATAAAGAATTACAACCTGCACACAAAGCTCATGTCATATATAGAACATGTGAACCTTTTCAAACTCAACTGTGCAGATAAATCTTTGTACTATTGCTTCTTTTATTTATCATCAGACAACTGATCTTTATTGATAACATCCTATTGATTATGTATTCAAGCTGGGAGCACTGTAGCCCTAATGAAATAATCCTGCAGTTTGATAGATGCTATTATACTTTCCCTGCCATTCAATTAGAAGAAATGGAACTGATTCATTTATATACGGAGATGGAAGTCTGCAGCTTCTGACTGCTTTATGACATGCACGTGAGGACCAGAAGAGATTAAGCAGATTACTATTGATATAAATCATACTAAATTGTGAAGATTCCTAAGAATGTAAAATACATGCAAACAACTAAGGATGCGCACTGAACACATGAGCTTGCTACTATTTCTCTTCACACTAGCTACATCACATGAAATAGTTCAAAAGGACCATTTTAAATAAGTGTGTTGTTACTGATTTTAATGTTCCACTTTCTCTAAAATGCATATTTTACTAATACCACCTGAAAGGAGAATGAAAATCCTCCAGGTGTATATCTGTGTTTTATTTTCACAAAACAAAGAAGGTTAACAGGGATCAACAGGGGCACACAGAGATCGCAGACGGATGCTGTTCATTGATGGCATGTATTTTTTTCTGGAAATGCACTTATGAAAAATTAGTAAGAAATGCTAATTCTGTACACTGCCCAGGAGGGTACTAATTGTTGCATTTGCTATTCTTCCATGAGTAAGGCAAGCAAACTCATGCTTCATTCTTCTTCTTACAGCATCCAGGTCAATAATCAAACCCAGGTCACTTGGGTCATAATCAGGGCCGTATCCTATTACCCACAGAACTGAAAATACATTAGATGTATTCAGCATAGTTTTTGTATGGGAAGGAGTGTGGTTTTGTTTGTTAACTGTAATAATGTGTCTGCCCTTAGTAGTTGTTTTTCTTCAATATGTGGAATTCAGACGATACTGGTGATGTGAGACAGTGGTACATGTTTTGGGAACATTCTATTTTAGGTACGGTATGTTTTTTACTTTTTTTTTTTTTTATTAAACATAGCGATGACTTTTTAGTGGCTTTGTTGGATAGCCCAGAAGCAGAATAGTTTTTATAGCTCAGGTGTCCTAGTGCTTGACAGCAAATTAGTTTTTGTCTGGTATTAAGGACTGAATTGCTTCAGGTGTCAAGATGGTAGGAAGAAATAAGGTTTATATATTGCTGGTTTTATAACGCTATTATGGTGTTCTTCATCATGGAGAAAAATGTTCTATATTTTTTCATATATAATTCATATAACTTATAAACTCCTAAAGCTTAGAGTATCATGTCACTATAACCTTATAACACATGGGGACATTCATCCCAACGCTGGCCCACCCACACCCAATAACTCACTCCCCCTACCACAACCCCCACAGTCAAGATACCCCTTTCTACGCCCACTAGTTCCCTCCTAGCTTTCACCTAAATATTAAAAGTATTAACAATAAGATTCCCAACCTACACGCCCTCCTAGCAACTCACTCCCCAGACATTATGTGTCTTACGGAAACCTGGCTAAAACCTAGTACTACTAATAATGAGACACTACCTCCAGAATACAATATTTACCAGTTAGTCTATACTACAAGGAAAGGAGGTGGGATAGTAGTCCTTTTCAAAAATACTCTAACTGTTAATAGAGGCACCATTCAAACACCCCAATTCAATAATGCAGAACTCCTCATAACCAAACTACAGATTAACCAGAACAAATGCTTGAACATCATCTGTGCATACATTCCACCAGGCAACAACTTAAATACCCTAGAGGATATCCTTTGCTGGTTATCTACTACCTATCCCCAAGAAACCATAGTTCTTGGTGACTTCAATACCGATCTGGTACCCCTGCTCCTCTGAACCCCCCCCAACCTCTATAAACTTATCTGGGTTTAAACAGACCATAACCTCTCCCACTAGAATAAACAAACTGACCAAAAGGGAAAGTATCCTAGACTGGATCTTAGTTAATAACCAACCCCAACTATACACAGCTGCCACTCTTCCTGAAGACCTTAGCAACCACTTACTAACCTATATCATAAAACATAAGGAAGGAAACCTTCACCAGGCCAAATATAAAACACTTAAAAACAGGAAAAGCTTTGACACCGCTATATTTCTAAATGAACTAAAAGCAGTTGACTGGTCAAAACTAACAAATCTACCATTTGAAGAGGCTATAGCTCACTTTAACACTAAATTCCTAAGTATTCTTGACTCCCATGCTCTGGCATGTACAATGAAATCTAGATCAAACACAGCACCATGGCTCACAAAAGACACCAAATCTAAAATCAAAACTAGAAACAGAGCCTGGGCTAGCTGGAGAATAACTAAAGCCCAACTTGGCCATCTAAAATATCGTCAACTCAGGAATGATACTAAAAAATCTGTTTTACTAGATAAAAAAAGATTCTACCAAAATCTCGTACAAAAACACCAAAACAACCCTCAAAAATTCTGGGCAGGCTTAATTCAACTACTTCATCCAGGTCATTCTACCAACCCATCCCTGGCTAACCACATCCATAGTTCTCCAGAGACCATATCTGGCTCTTATAATAAATTTTTCACTGAAACAGTCCAATTTCTAGCAAATTAACTAACTCCCACAAACTTAAACCACACCCCTAATCCTCCCACTAATCACCCCCAATTTAGCTTCCAACCGATATCCACTAGTTTTATCAAAACACTCATAAAAAAACTAAAACCTATCACCCTCGCTGCTGACCTCCTCCCTGCAGAGTACCTACAAATAGCTGCAGATGCCATTGCATATCCCATATCTAGCCTTATCAACAAAACCTTATCTGAAAGTGCTCTTCCCTCCCTCTGAAAAATATCCCACGTCATCCCACTCCATAAAGGTGGTAGCTCAATAGACATGTCCAACTATAGACCCACTGCCATTCTTTCCTCACTAGCCAAAATAATGGAGAAATGTGTACACAAGCAACTAATGCAATACCTTTCACAGAATAACTTACTATCCAACTCCCAGCATGGTTTCAGGCCAAACCACAGCACCACCTCAGCCCTCCTTACCTTTACTAATGCCATAAACCAAAACAGGAATGACAATAGGCTATCCTCCGCCCTCTTTCTTGACCTATCAAAAGCCTTCAACATGGTCAACCATGAACTTCTTATTCTTTCTCTAAAATCTATTTACCTCAATAAGCACACAATCCAGTGGTTCCAGTTCTACCTGACTGGTAGACAATAGGTGGTACTATGGCAGGGCAAACTCTCCAGACAGCTACCTCTCACACTTGGTGTCCCTCAAGGCTCTATACTAGGTCTACTGCTCTTCTTTATTTTTATCAACAACCTTCACACTACTATCCCTAAAGCTACCTGCATTCAATATGCAAATGATTCTACTCTGATCTGCTCAGCCACCTCCCCATCCAAACTGCAAATCCTAACCCAAATACATTTAACACCATTGAGAACTGGCTCACCAACCAATGCCTACTGCTGAATCCCAATAAAACTAAACTCTAGTCTTCACCCCCACTAGTAGATCTACCACACTTTCATTCTCTGTCACATCCAACAGTGGTACCACTATCTCCCTTGATCAACACACCAAACTTCTCGGGGTTATCATAGACAATAATCTCAAATTTGACCTACAGGTCAACAAAACCATACAGACCATCAATAAGAAACTTGGATCACTGTATAGAAACAAGAAATTTGTAACTCCACTGGCTAGAACTGCAATCACCCGGTCACACCTACTATCTACTCTTTTATATGCCTTGCTTGTACTCTCAAACCTCAACAAATCTGAACTAGGTAAGCTGTCCCATAGCTACAACCATATTGCCAGATTCACCACTGGCTCCACCTATAGAACCCACCACTGCCAGTACCTGAAACAACTGGAGTGGCTAGAACTTCCCAGCTTAATTCAATTCAATCAACTCTTAATAGCACACAACATTCTGTACCCCATGAGGATACCACCTCAATTAAAAATATTATTAAGCCATATAGGATCCTGAGATCCCTATTGTCAGCCAACAAACTACTGGTCCAAACCCACAAAGCTAATAACTCTGCTGGTGAATCCCTGTTTGCCAACTTTGTTGGCAACACCTGGAATTCGTTGCCAAACTATATCACCCTACAATCCTCGAAAAGTCTCTTCAAAAAAAAAAAAAAAACCTCAAACAGTATCTCAGAGTGAACTGGCTTTGCCCATGTACCAACCCTGATTAAGTTATAAGTTGAAAGCATAATCTGTAAATATCATAACATGTAACTACGTCACCAAACTCTGCATCTAATCTGATATTTTTTGCTTTTAATTGTGTCTGTCCATGAGAATTGTGAGTCCGTACTAGGGAACACTACTAAACGATTGTACATAATTGCTTTGTTTTTATATTTTCTAATGTTATCCAACTTCTTATGTAAGCTATGTAAGTTTGTCTATTTGGAGCTTTTCTCCCCAGGCCTCTGCTGAAAATGGACATGTATCCAGTGGGACTATTCTGGTAAACAAATGTAAAATAAATAAATATACCTGTTATGCATAGCCCTTGTTTTTGCTCTTTGTGTTTTGGGAGTTTGATCAGAACTATGAATGTTAGTGAGTCTTTGTCAGATTTCTAAGGTGTTGCATACATTTATTTTAGTGGGATTATCATTAATAATTATTTATATGCCACTTTGTATGGCATAATTAATTTTTTTCTTAACTATTTTTAGCTGTACTTTTCAATTTTTCTAGTGTATTTGTCATACTTTACTACAGTTCTGTGTTATAACTTTAGAATACTGTATTCTTTAGAGATCATTTTTGTCCAGAGGATTGCAGCAATTTTGAATTTCAGATTTTGCTTGAGTTTTGTCTATTTCTCAAATGCCTTTGTAGTTAAATGGTTATTTATATTATTATTATTATTATTATTATTATTATTATTATTTATTTTATTTTGTGGTATTTTGGAAGATTTAAGTTACTTTTCTTGGAGCTTCAAATGAGAATGCCACCAGTCCAGTGTTGTTGAGTTTATTTAATTAGGATCCAAAATTAATTTCCTCCGTCTCACAACCCAAACCCCACTTTAGCCCATGAGTGGTCCCCAATTACCCTGTCTGTATAACTCCAAATTCACAGTTACTCCATGCTGGGCAATCTCAAACATGTTCCTTTGTTGGGTGGGTCTCTGTAATTCTGTAGGAAAACTTTCTCACTTTAGCCATTGTTCAGAGTTCCAGGAGTAAGGGATCTGATGGGAAGTTGCAGATAAAGTACTGGAAGTCATCATACATATGTGCATGGTCAAGGTCCCTAGGTGTAAGGAGAGGCATGGGAAATGATATCACTGCACCAGTTGAGCACATCCTCCAAGCAAGCTGCTCAGAGCCATGGCCTTTGAGACGTCTTGTCTCCAGATGAGGTTGCATAAATGTGACTTCCCCAAACCATCCCCCGGCATAAATGAACTGACTATCAGCTGTTTTATAAAAGTCCTCCTGGCCCTAGACTCCAAAATTAATAGATTAGCAAGTATAGGGCTGATCACTAATGATACTGAAAAAATATTGATACATTTTGATGATGAGGATGATGATGGTGATGAAGTCCAGTAATGCAGATAAACATTTGTGAAGACCCTTTTCATGTGTAACTGGGGTTCAGTTGTACAGTAATATGCATCATATTTAAAATGCAAGCATAGGAGGTACTTTGAAATACAGTGCCAGCATTTCTGATGCCTGAAGTACATTAAAGGATAGCAGTTGTGCAGTAATATATAATAGGAATATAAAAAATGTAAAATAATGCATTATACGATCAAATAAAAAATCAAGTAAAAAAAAAGACATAAAGTTAATACCTGTCAGATGATACACATTTTTTTTATTATTTACATGCAGTTCTGTCTTTAATTAGATCTATAGGATTTAAAATGTTTATTTTTAATAATATAGAATTGTTTACGGTTCTCATGCACTTTACCTGACATCATGTATTACCTTATCCTGGTAGAGAACTTTTTCAAAATGAAGGATGTATTTTATTTATGCTTCAAGTATACATATTTTCCAAAATGCACTGCTGCTGTGCTTGCCTTACATTGTGTATGAGACTGCTATTTGGATGAGGGAAATTCTGTCTTACAGGGAATGCTAAAACAAGGATTCTTGGATCATAGCCTTGTTGAACTTTATTTTCATCCAGTGGCTTTAGTTATGTATAATAAGTAATTGGAAATAACAATAACATATACAGTTAGATTTTTTTCTGTCATTAATCTATCCATAAGGAACAGTTTCCTTGTTTTCTCTTTGCAATTAGATCTTTATAAAACTAAGGAGCTTTCATTTACTCATTTGTAAAGGCTTGTAGTTGATGTCTTCTTTACAATGAAGGGCATCTTTGCAGCATTGGTGAGACTGTTAGTATCCAACTTTTTTGAAGGAAGAGTGTTCATTAGCTATTATAATTTAGTGGTGGTTAGTAGTGATATTTTGGTATCACATTAGTTAACTGATCAGTTGAAGCATATCATGACTATGGATACAGAAAATAGGTATTATGATAAGGAAAGTATCAGTAGTCATTACTGAGGAAACACTGTGAGTGTGTATCTGTGATAAACAGTTTGGTTAACTCTTGGTTACACTTGATAAGTTAGCAGTAGATGGCATAGGGTCAGACTGAGGTACGGGAAATTCTGAGGAGTCAGTGATTATTACCCCATGCTGTAGCTAACAATGTAAAGCTTATTTGTATTTGGCGTGCTTGTTTATAATCCAAGATAGTAGCTCACTTTTTCCATTAGATCTTAAGGCTAACCACTTTTTTGCATACACATTTAGTTGCCGTTGTGGAGACTTAAGCTCTGAACCCAGTACACATTGCATTATTTGGTGACTATAGTGGAATTTCAACCCCACATCAATCCAGCTGTTTAATTTGTAATAGCTGGGCTGAATTTCATGCTCGTAACCCTGCCTGGCATGCATATTGTTATAAGGAAATAAATAAAATACTTTTTATAATAAATGATAGCAAATAAACAGCTGTATTCAAAAGTTACCTCTAGCCTCAAGGTTGACAAGACAATACAGAGAATTTCAGTCCATCCAATTATTCAAGTTTACCTTCAATGCGGCAAAGGCACTACTCTGCTTGACATGTAGTGGACATTTTGTTTCGGAGCCGAGGAATACATTTTGATAGGAATCTATCATGCCGATGTGACTTATTTTCTGATGAAGGTTTAGTTCCTTTAACCAAGTATTTGCACTACTGTCAGTTTTGTGAAGGAATAGGACATCAAGAAGGGTTGGACCTTTGCTGGCTCAAAAGGTTAGACATGGATATCCAAAGATTAGTCTGTAAGAGACTGGGTATAGGAAAAGTCTGCTAGCCTCTCCTGATGGCTAAGATTTTTGAGACCACTACTCTTTTTAGTTATGAATCTCTGAGGTCTCTTACTTTCTGTGATTTGTTTAGACAAATACATTCAATAATGGGCCTGATAAGGTGTGAAATAAGAGGAATTAAGACTTCCTTGGAGATATTTTTGGAGATCAGATGAACTAGATGAAAGTCTTTCTGGACTACTGTGGTGACATGATGGTCAAATGATAAGGAATTATTAACAAAAGTGCGTAGATCCATTACAACAGTGCCTGATTAGAGGGGTGCATATCCTATATGCTAAGTGAAACAGTTTTGTTTACCAAAACTGAACTGTGCAACATTTTTTTTACATTTAATTTGAGACCATTGTGCTTAACCCAATTGTTAACATGGTGTAACCCATGTTGGAGGAAATGGTGAGTCAACTGACAATCAAGTTACATCACCCAATTTACAGTAGTCTGCAAACTTAATTAGCCAAAGGTCAACAGTGCTAGCCTGAAGGTATAAGAAATAAATACAAAAAAGGAGAAGGCCCAAGACGAAGTCCTTTGATAAACCACTAGTAACATTTTTGCTTTCAGAAGTGGCATCTGCAACTCTAATCACATGAATTCTATGGAGACAACTATCTGCCACACAGCATTAAGGTTTATATTCAGATTTAAAGTTCTGTTAATAAGGTTTGCATGGGGAATAGTGGCAAAGGCTTTGGTCAGGCTTAGATATGCTGTATTCCCTGCATAACCACTGTCCACTGCTTTGGTTACCTCGTCAAAGGAATTAATGATGTTAAAGAGGCCGGTCTTTCATTTGACAAAGCCAAATTAATGAGGGTCCATGGTTAAGAGATTTTCAATGTCTAGATTAATGAGGTCTGATTTAATGTACTGTATAGCTTTCTGTATGAGGCTAGTGAGGTACCAAATCTAGAATTCTGTACAATAAGGCCAATCAGCAAATAAAATCAAATAATAATATACCACTGATGAGGTGGCCCAGTAGCAGTGTTCCAGTAGCTCAGTTTGATAAGCAGTATATATGTTGTTCAGTTTGCCACACACAGACCGGGGTTTGAATCCAGAGACAGGTACTAATATTTATGGGACGACATGATCGACAGACCATGATGCTTTGCCAGAGATTGTCTGCACCTGTCGCCCCTGGGATTCAAGTTACTGGCTAAGGCTCCTGCCACCCCTATAATGCCTTTTTTAGGCAAAGTTCAAAGGACAAAGCCACCACCGTAACAGGTACAAGCATGCAAAATCTGAAGGTAATGCTACTCAATGCTGGAAGTCTAAACCTCAAAATGCACTCTCTCAAGGCACTCCTAAAAATGGAGAACATCGATATCTGTGCAGTAACTGAGACCTGGTTCAAGGCTCCAGACAGCACCCCTACAATACCAGGCTACAACTCTTACCGCACTTTTCGGCCACCAAACCAGGATTGAAACACTAAAGGTGGAAAAGTGTCCATATTCACCAAGGATATTCACACCACCAGGTTAGTTGCCCAACACAATGTGTCTAAAATTCTCCAGGTGCAACTAACACTAGGTAAGACTGCAATCCAAACTGTAGCTTGCTACTGATCCCCCACCATGCCCCAAGATTCTCACTACACCTTTTTAAACATACTGGAAAATATTAATATACAACCAAACACCCTAATACTGGGTGATTTCAACGACCCTGCCATTAACTGGGAAAACTACTCGTGAAAAAACACCTTTGCCCAACGGTTCTTGGAATTCATAAATTCTAATGCCCTGGATCAACTAATCCATAGTCCCACCAGGGGCTCCAATATCCTAGTCCTGGTCATTACCAACATGGGAAATTGATGCTCCACACCTATGGTTACCCCCTCATTGGTCAGGTCAGACCATAAGCTAATCACCCTTAACATCCACATCCCAACCGCACCTCCCAGTAAGGAAACCTCCATAAAAAAACTTCTCCAAAGCCAACTTCATGCTACTCAAGTCAGAAGTTACAAACTTCATGACACCCATGCAGACGGGAACTGAAAGTTCGACTGCTGAGTCCTACACTAAGGCACTGCACGAGCACATCCACTCATGCATGAATCGTGCCATCCCAAATAGAACCAATATGATCTCCAGCAAAAAAAGGAAGCCAATCTGGTGGTCCCCTACCATAAACAAATTTTACAACAAAAGGAAGAAACTGTTGCAGAAAAAAGGAAAATCCCAGGATGCAAAAAACTCCCTTACCAGCCTCAGTAAGAAGCTGAGATCCCTCATAAAATTCTCCAAAGCTAGTTACAAAAATAAAATTGCCAAAGATTCCAAAGACAACCACAAGGCATTCTATAACTATGTCAAGAATCTAAATGGCAATGCTCAGATCTGCGCTGAGCTACAACAGAACGGCATTAAGTATACTGATCCCAAGGATATTGCCAGTATCCTGGCAGATCGATTCAGTGCCAACTTCACCCCTCCTCTCACCCCCTAAATGGCCCTTCTCAATACCAGAAGATTGCCAAATTCCGGTAATAATGGACACACAGGTAAAAAACGCACTCTCCAAAGCTAAGAATACAGCATCCATGGGACCAGATGACATACCGGGCTGTTTATTACATGAACTACAAAATGAACTGGCTCCTCAGCTAAGTGTTATGCTTAATCATATCCTCACCTCAGGCTTCGTGACCACAGCTACATTTATCCCACTCCACAAGGGGGGATCCACCTTGGATCCTGGGAACTACCACCCCGTCAGTCTGACGAGCCTGATCTGTAAGGCCATGGAATGTATTATCATGGAACTTATAAACAAAGACATTGGCAACCTTAAAACACTGGACCCCACCCAGTTTGGGTTTGTGAAGGGCCAATCTTGTCTCCTGAACCTGATTGACTTCTTTGAATCAGTCTCCAGATCCGTGGACGAGGATAGAGCAGTCCACACAGCCTAGCTGGACCCCGCCAAGGCCTTTGACACCATCCCCCACTCTGGAATCATAGATAAACTTACTAAGCTGGGCATTAATCCCTATGTCACTCGATGAGTTGCCAACTGGCTTACTGACTAAACCCACACTGTAAAAGTAGCTGACTCCAAATCCAGCTCCAGACAAGTGACAAGTGGAGTACCTCAGGGTTCAATCCTGGAACCTCTCTTGTTTGGCATCTACTTCTCTGAAGTACAGGCCAACACTAAGGGACTCTGGCTAACAAAGTTCGCAGATGACTGCAAAGTGGGAGCCATTATTGAATCCCCAAATGATGTGGATACCCTACAAAAGGGCCTTACAGAAATAGATGCTTGGTGCCAGAGCAATGGGCTCAAGCTCAAGCTCAATGCCAAGAAATGTATAGTTATCCCCTTTGGGAAAAAACATGTACCCATCAATTGCCACATAGGTGGCAGTACACTAAACACTGAAAGTGTGATAAGAGACTTAGGGACACAGGTAGACAGTGGTCTCACCTTCAATAACCACATCGCCACAACAGTCAGGAAATCCTTCTATGTGGCACACCTCATCACTAAGGGCTTTTCATCCAGAAAAAAAGGATGTCATTGTCCCACTGTACTGATCCCTCATTAGACCCATTATAGAATACAACACCCCATTTGGTATGTACCTCTCAAGACATCTGCAACAACTGGAAAGGCCGCAGAAATACCTCACCAAAAGAATCACAGGTCTAAAGCAGATGCCGTATGCTGATCGCCTTAAAAAACTCCAGCTATACTCTGTTGCATATCATCTACTCTGAGGCGATCTCTGCTTAACATACAAGGCCATGTCAAACCCAGAGCTGTTGGACATTCTACACTTAAAGAAATCCCAATCCCTCAGAGCCACACGCTCCAGGGATCTAAACCTTGTCATCACAATAAACAAAACATGCTGGAGGCATAGGTTTCTGACCCAGAGACTACCCATACCCTGGAATAGACTGTCCATACATGTCAAGCAGAGCACCTCTTTGGCCCTCTTCAAAAGGAACCTTGATGATTGGATGGGAGAAAGGAAATTCACTCCGGGGATCATGTCAGTCACCCAGCTAGACAGGGATCCAGGGAAGTAAATAGTGTGGGAGGAAATAGCCAGGGAATTGTTATGGCTAGGCTTGTATAGGCCCTAGGGCCGATAGCCTAGTATCAACCTATGAACCTATGAACCTGTAAGTTATTTTGGATTCCTTGGTCAGTAATACAGGCTGTAAACATCAATATGTGGAAAAACATTCACACAGAAATGCTTAACCTGTCCCCATACAACAATGGCAGCTCGTCAGAGATGAGAGGTAGGAAAACACAAAATCATCAATATGATAGATGCAGGCTGATGGCTGCAGTAATTCCTTAAACTTGCATATTGTCTATATGCCGTATTATGCTGCCCTCAGAGAAATCTGGGAGTTCTTAGAATGCTTTGATTCAGTCTGTGGGTGGAGCCTTGTCAGTTCCTTCTGCTCACCTGAGAAGCTGGATGCATTTTATTAGCTGTTGTTTCTTATTCTCATACTAGTATAGAAGTTAATGCTGCTGACAGTTTTCTTCTGAAACGTTTAACATTTGTGGTATTTGTTGTTACTTTTAAGTCACTTTTTCTACATCACTGTGAGTGGTATTGTCTTTGTGATTAAACACATTCCTTTCAAACTGCCTCAGCTCCATGGCATTTCCATGAAACACAACCTTTTTGAAAAGCACATTACTTACATTGTTTTGCTGAGGAAGTCAATATTCCTGACTCCCTACATCCTTGGCTTCCTGATATAGCATTAAATAGAGTTTGGTTAGATTGTGATATATTTTTCCAGAGATAATGTTTATTTGTAGTAGAGCTTTGATCTGTGAAACAATCCATAGATGGTTTACTTCCTGAATCTGATATCAGCAGAAGGGTACCTTATTATCTGGTTTAAAAATGAATGTAGACTTAAAATGTTTTACATCCTCATCTAACTCCCAGCTATCTTTCACAGACCAGCTGAACTGACCCAGTACACACTTAAGGATAGTTACTATGATACTGTTGTAGCAAAAATACAAAGTCCCGATGAGATTAGATCCATCTTTCTTAAACATTAAGACTGATACTAGAAACTTCTTGACAGAGAAAACTTGCCTAAGTTGCCTGGAACCTCCTCTTTCCTGCCACGCATCATTTAATTCCATTTTTCTTTGCCATATTGAAAAAGTAGTTAGAAGCAAATGACCTAGGCTGTAATCCTGATAAAACTGTTCATATAGTGTTTTTACAAATTAAGTGTTTTTACAAATTGTGAGATATTTATTCTCTCTTATCCTCATGTTTAATTTAATTGTAATAAGGAACCTCATTCTATTAATTTTCTATAAAATTTCATGCCTTGGCACTTTATGTATAATTGGACTTAGGACATTCTGTGTCTGTAGTGTCTGTGACCCTGTTTAGGAATTGTGCCTGTGCTTGGGCATTCCCCCTCCCCCAAGATTGGCACACTTCATGCATTCACTGTCTTAGGATAACTCATAATGTTTTGTACTGCCTCATGTGTTTGGAATTTATGCTCCTGTACTTCAGATGTTAACTCTGGTATTGCCTCTACTGATATTAATTCCCTTAATGCCATTTTCTTGGGAATTTTTATTTCCAGCAACACACCTCTCTGCATCAGCCATGCATATATCCAGATAGCTATATATATATATATATATATATATATATATATATATATATATATATATATATATATACACACACACACACACACACACACACACACACACACACACACACACACACTCAAAATACTGAATTTCATTTGACTGAGACCACAATACCTAATTTTCAAACTACTGAAAACTCATTTGACTGAGTCTCATAATACTGAAACCTTACAATGCTGATTTTCAAAATACTGAATTTTAAGCCATAGACATGCACGCCTACAACACCAATGACTAACTCTTTCCAAAACTTATATTACTCTCTTAACAGAAACCAGATGACATAAAATCAAACTAGATGGGGGATGCGCCTCCCACAACCCCAAAATATATATACTAACTATAGGATCACACTACAGTGGGGAAAATGGCATATGCCTTTTAGTTACCTTGCAGTACTGTACACACTGTCGCTGCTGCTAGGAGTGCACAAAACAACTGCCATATTACTTTAGATAATTCCCATAAAAATGTAAAGAGACACAACCACTTTTAGAAACACTACAACTCTACTTTCTACACTTCTATCGGTCGGTATTCTAACAGTTGGCACTTTAAGTTACACTCATTTTTTTTTATTGCAAGCAAGTGACAGATGAAGGGAAACACACCACTTTTACGGGTTAAAATTCAGTATTTTGAAATTCAGTATTATAAGCGCTCAGGAGTCAAGTTAAACATAAAATCACGAATATATAAGAGCATTTTTTCATTTAAAAAAAAATTCCATATTCACAGTAGTAAAACCTAAATAATTCATGATAATATAAAAAAAAACTTTTTTTTTGTTCATGGACATATAATATATAATGTGTCAATGTAAAAATATTATATTAATTATAAATTATGCAGATATTCATAATCTCAGTGCTATCTTTAGTTCCCTGCTCAATTTAGATGGAACCTAATAGCATCTATCCATAATCATTGGGGGGATGCTGTGAGAGGCTCTTACTTTATAAGCTTTGTCGCCCCTGAGCATCAACTCATTAATTGGTCATAAAAGTTCTTTGTCAGGGCCACAAATTCCCCCTCTTATCAGCTATAACTTCCTTGCAAATACATGAAGCCTACCTACAATCATATCAGATAATTATGACAGGGGGGTATAAAAGATAAAGTATTATAAGCTTTCAGTATAATGCGACTCATTTTTTTGAGTTTTCAGTAGTTCGAAAATTAGGTATTGTGGTCTCAAATGAAATTCAGTTTTTTGAGTTTTCAGTCATGTGAAGTAGACCCATGTGTGTGTATATATATATATATATATATATATATATATATATATATATATATATATATATATATTCAGGGATCTTAGGACTATTGAATGAAAGTTCAATAGTCCCAATCCACAATCACAGAACACACTTTAATGAAAGTGCTTTCACCGAAAAAGCGCTTTCGTTTAAGTGCGTTAAAAAAACAAAAAAAACAATAAATCTACTTTTATGCAGGGGGGGCAAGCCCCCCTGAACCTCCCCATGTGGGGGGCTGTGCCCCCCACACCCCCCTACTTTAATATTCCTCACTCCGAGATTGCACTACAGTGAGGAAAAGAGAATATTCCCTTATCCACACCATAGTTTGATCTCCGCAACAGTCATTACCCCACGACTCCCTCTAGCTGCAAGAAAACTTCAGTGAAAATGCTTTTTCAGTAAAAAGCACTTTCGCGGAAGTATGCCCGGCCGTTTGCGCTTCGGTTAATAATTCCTTCGGTAATTAGTACCGATCCCATATATATATATATATATATATATATATATATATATATATATATATATATATATATATGTACTTTGTTTTGTTGAAAGTTAATTTCTCTGAATTTCAGTTCACCCTCACCAAATCGCTGAAAGCTCAAATGACTAAAAACTCTTCACCGAATCTCATTTCACTGAAGTGAAGTACTAGCACTGTTTTGAGTACTGTAAGGCATGTAAAAGTTATATGCCCTTTTCCCCACTGTAGTTTGATCCCGACATATATAGATAGGAGGAGTGGGGGCACAGACCCCCACATTGGGGTGTGTGTGTGGGGGGGTTCTAGCCCCCCCACACCTACTTTGGGTTTATATTGTCTTCTGGAAAGAGTTAGTCATTGGGGTTATAAGTGTGCATGTCTATGGTTTAAAATGTATTGTTTTGAAGCTTTCAGTGAAATATAATATAAAACCAAGATAGGTGGGGGCACTTCCCCCCACACCCCCTAACTATTTATACTAACTCAAGGACTGAACTACAGTGGGGAAAAGGGCATATACCTTTTAGTTTCCTTACAGTACGCTACACTGTGCCAGTACTTTACTTCAGTGAAATGAGTTTTCAGTAATTTGAGCTTTCAGAGATTTGGTGTGGGTGAACTGAAATTCAGTGAAATGAGTTTTCAATGAGACAAAGTAGATCCAGATATATATATATATATATATATATATATATATATATATATATATATAGATATATATATATATATATATATATATATATATACATACATACACACACACACACACACACACACACACACACACACACACACACACACACACACACACATTCAGTGTTGACTCTGGCATTTTCTGTAGTAGCAGTCTAAATATCTGTTCTCTGGCCTCATGGCTGAAGTTAGGATTTCTGATGCTACCCCCCCCCCCCTGCCATCTGAGTACACCCAGTGCTGGTTTTCTGGTTTTGCTGTTACTACTGCCTACTCAGAAATGCATTTCAAGTACTCTTATTCATTTATTTTTTTCTCTATTAAGGAGATGCTCATTAAGATTTCCCTTCAATACCATACTATGACATTATTTTAATAGTTGCTGTAGTGGTCTTACTGCTTGACCCTCTCAAACCTCCTGCATGGTATCACATTGGTGTTGACTCTGTCCCCTGTTTTCCTAGGAAAGCTATATATACTGCAGCATTTTCTCAAGGAATTGGTGTAGGGTCCATGAGGCTGATGACTGAAATCTTCCTGGAGCAACGTGTTTTATATCCAAAGCGATAGGCAGTCCATGCATTTCTTGTGATTCCATTTGTGGATGACATATGTCTGCTAATTCCTGTATAGTCTTCAAAGCACATGGTAGCAGATAAATTCCTTTTTATGGATGTGATGGTATATTAGATACTGGTGGACCCATCTGTGCCACAAAGGGGAGTGACATGCAATGTCACAGCCACTGGCTCTGAAAACAGCCAGTAACACCTGCTATTCACTTGTAGTTGCTACTGTCACTAACACCATATCACTATCCAAGCTCCTATACACGAAAGAGTACCAGCATTCAGAATGGATGAATGCCTTAACATGTAGCACTAGATTTATACATCTCTGAATTACTGCTCTAGGTTAGATGTCATTATTTGCGTATACATTAAAACTCATTTGCATGTCATTCAATAACATTATACACTCACTTGCATAGCATGCATTTTGCACTATTTCTGCCTTATTGTGGCTGCACTGTTTGTGTTTCTGTATCACATCCTCCCTGTGTAGTGTCAGTCTTTGTAGCATTTCACTTCATACTAGCACAGAATGCTTCTGAATATCCCTAATGAATCATTAACTTCAGGAACCACAACCAACAAAACCTATGCTACCTTCATCTCAAAACTTATAATAGGCAAAAAGGGAGAGCAAAAGAAACAAATAACAAACTAGCAACTTCTATTAACTTCAGTTAACAAGGAAACAAACATCAGCAAGCCACTACAGCTAATAAAACCAAAAGAAGAGCAATGTTATATCTCAGTGGCCTCACATACCACCCCAAAAGAAGAAGAGCATTTGTTTGTAGCTGAATTCACTGAAGTAAACTTCAATTCTGCCCACACCTGCCCTGATAATATTGTTACTTTATGAGTACAGTACCTATAAATCAGAATCAGCTAAGAAAATGGCTACTGCACCACCTATAAGAAGGCATTTTTTCATCCTTTGCTGCCTATTTCAAACTTTAGGATCACAACTTTGAGAAAAGGGCTCTAGTTTGTAGTTGTAATCTTAGATGAAACTGATGAAAATAACTTTTTTATATATATTTAGGGGTCAGCTAAAATACTCTGCGTATAAGGATTGGTAGGAATGTAAAAATCTGTTCATGTGCTGTAAGGCAGAGGTTTGCAGCTCACCGCTCTCAGGAAAAAAATAACAATGAAGTTAACATTTTTCATAGGCGTATATAAATTAAAATTAGCAATCCAGTTTTTGTCAATATAACATGTCTGTGTTATTTAAGATTTTAAGTGCCTTCAAAGCTGTTTTATGCTGTCACTCGTAGCAGCAGATAAGGCGAAAATTCATGAAACATGCCATAATTTCATAAAGGAATTTTGAAGGGATAAAATATGTATGGGTATGCACAGGTGTGTGTGTGTGTGTGTGTGTGTGTGTGTATGTGTGTGTGTGTGTGTGTGTGTGTGTGTGTGTGTGTGTGTGTGCACACGTGTGGTGTGTGTGTGTGTGTGTGTGTGTGTGTGTGTGTGTGTGTGTGTGTGGGTGTGCGTGTGTGCGTGTGTGCGCGTGTGCGCGTGTGCGCGTCTGTGCGTGTGATTTTATATATATAAATACGTATTTACATAAAGTCTGGTAATATAGTAGCGACTTTTAATTAAATTAGAGAATTTTAGTTTAAATGACAGTGGAAATTATTATATTTAGGTGAAAACACCTTTTATTCTATATTTTTGAAATAGTTGCCTTCAGTCACTTCTGGTCAGCAGTATTTGTTAAAAACATGAATATTTGCTGTACATTTCTTAATTACAGTCTTGGTATTACATAGTTCTGTAGCCTCCATAATTGTCCTTGATCCATTCTGTAGTTTTTCCCTTAGGATTCCTGCTATACTTTCAATTACTATTTAATTTCTAATTTAAAACATTTATATATTTTCATGTTAGCAGGCTGTATTCCGTAATTTGCAAATGCCATGCTTCTGCCGAGTGGAAATCCCCTTCATCATGTCTCAAAGTACATCATACTTTCATATCTTGACCTTTTCCCCAAACAACCATACACGGCCTGCTGCTTACTGGTATTGATTTTTTATCAATCAGGGCAATCATTACTAAGTGGTTGAACTTTAAGCACAGAATGAAAGAAATAGTGGCTAATTTCTGAAGGCACAGCAATACTTATATTTACATAAATGCCATGCAGCAATGTTATATTAATTTAAAAAAAATCCACGTAAAATAATATACTCACACACACACATATATTTGAAAGACAATGTGAACGGGACATTAGAACAGTTTTGAACACAAATACAACTAGATATTTTAATCTATCAGCAAATGAAGTTCACTTGTTGAATGAATTAAAACAAAACACTAATTGACGTTACATGAAACCAGACATGGGGGGCGGTCTGGTTATAATGGAATTGCATGATTATTGTGGGTGGATGCTGAGGTTGTTAAATGATAAGGAGGTCTACAACCAAGTGTCCTTGAATTAAACTAACCTTGCATATAAGTCTGTTAAAGTGGTCCTTGATGAATTGTTGCGTTTTGATATTATTTCCAGACCTTTGTATAAATTTTTGTATGTTGATAAACCAGTCACTTCAAAGATTTTTGGCATACCCAAAATCCATTCTAACAAGTTAGACCCACCTATCCACGCAATTGTGGCATCCAGAGGGTCCATTACCGAACCCCTGGCAAAGTATATTGACACTAAACCAAAACTTTTGTTCAAGTCCAGCACATACATACTTAAGGATTCATGGGATCTGTTAAACGAATTACAGATGGTTATTGTTCCCCAAGAGGTGCTATTAGTTACATGTTATGTACACAGTTTATATACTGTTATACCACAGGAACTGGGACTTGAATGGTTTAAGAACATTTTATTATCCCATATTGGACTTAGTACAGCTGACCAGGAAATGTTGGTTTCTTTTATGGATTTGGTGTTGAATAATAACTTTTTATACTTCAAAGGAGAATATTGCAGACAATGCAAGGGGGTGGCCATGGGTGCTTCATGTGCCCCTGTCTTTGCCAGTGCTGTTATGTTATGGTGGAAATTGCATTTATTGTTTAGTTCAGTATTTTTCAAGTATTATTTGACTTATTATAGGTACCTGGATGATTTGTTTTTTATTTGGACAGGGACACAAGATGATTTGGACAAATGTATCAGTTTTATGCAGGAGAGTACTGATTTTCTGAAATTTTCTTATGTGGCAGGAAAAGCTAGTATTAACTATTTGGATATTAATTTTTCTAAACAAAGTGATGTCACTTTAAAAACTAGAATATATAAGAAGCCAACATTTTGTAATGCTTATTTATATTTTACTAGTTGCCATCCTATGCACAGGAAAAAAGGCATTGTGAGAAGCCAATTAATCCAGGTTTCCAGACTGACATCAGACAATGGGGACTGTCAGAGAGAATTTAATTTTGTCTAGGACATGTTTAAGGAGAGGGGGTATCCACCTGACCTTTTGGATTCCATAGGCAATGAAATTTGGATGGGTAGACAAAACAAATATGCTTCCATTATCAAGTTTGGGCTTGGCCATCAAAGTAATTCACCAAGTTTGGACACTACTAGGGAAACTGAAACACTTAAGGTTAATAACATGGTTATGCATTATACAGTAGAAGCTAGATGTTTTGAAAAAGATATTTCTAACAGCTGGAATTTATTACAAGCTGGTAGTGACATTTGTCATTTATTTATTTCCAGACTGACCTTTACTTATAAAAATAGAAGTAATTTTAAGGATTTACCAGAACATATTGGGTGTACATATGGATTCCCCACTACAAAAAAAATGTGAACATTGTACATATTGTACGTATATTAATGTTAATAAAGATGATGAGGTGCTTAATAAGATCAAAACATGGAATGTGGGTATATTTGTAAACTGCCACACAAAAATAATTATTTATTTAGCTACCTGTTGCTCATGCAATCCATTTTATATTGGTAAAACCAATAATTCCCTTAAACAAAGGATATATCAACATATTAACAGTATTAGAAGAAGGGACAACAAAAGTGCACTTACTTGACATTCATTATATTATTTAAATTTTAATAAGTTTGTGTTTTTAATTTTGGAACAGCATGATACTGGTGGAGACTGGGAAATGAATTACTTAGGAAGGAAATGAAATGGCAGCTTAAATTTGATGCTGCATAACCACCAGGATTAAATGATAACATTTCTATTTCTAGTGAATTAAAGAGAAGGGCTTTGGAAATGCAAGTGTTTTTAACTACTTTTAACTATTTTGTACTATTTTAAATTATTTCAATTCTTTTCATGTATTTATTGTAAGCATGTTTCTTTAAATGCATTGGTTGTTTTGGAGGGGCATGTTTCTTCGAATGTTTTTAAGCAGAACTTTGAGTTTAACATGGGTAGTTCTGAAGATGTCTGACTTGACAGACGAAAGCGCTTAACCATTCTCTGTTTTATTTTTATTTGGATTATTAAAACGCTGCTTTGTGGTTTCCTTTTGGACTGACTTGGTTTTCTTTGGATTTTGTTTGGTGTATACCTGGTCAAGCACTGGTGGAATTATTTTATGTATATATATATATATATATATATATATATATATATATATAAATATCTATCCCCAGAATTCATGAAGCTCAGCACAAGGACGACGTTAGCCTTGCACCGACCGTGTGGTGTAGAGATAGTGCAGCAGCACCACATGCATATTAATGAATGTGCACTGCCGTAACGGCCACGTGCATAGGAAAAGTGTACGAGAGCAGGGGGCATGTCCAAGCGCTACACAGAGGAGTGAACATGTCGGCTGCATGCACACAACCTAAAATGCTGACTAGTACAGCCTGCCTCTAATAGTAATCACTCCTGTCAGTGTCCGTGGATACTGAAATGTATGCAAAGCATACAAGACATTTTTGCGAACACCACAATAAGAAGTAAACACAAAGCCACATAGCTGAATATTGAGTCCCCGTCCCTCAAACAAATGATATTTAAAACCCTGTGCCCGTATTTCATTGTAGTGTTGCTAGTTATACCAAGTGGAAGCGAAACACATCGTGTTAGCCCGCCGCCAATTGCTAAGCCTAGCCCAATGGTTAGGGTTACCACCTTTACATTGTGAGGGGTAGTCCCCCTCTAGGCAGGTGCGTCCATACCAAAACCATTATAAATGTGAAATGTCTTGCGATAGTAGGACATAATTATGTCCCATATTTTATGTAATAGTCCCATACAATATTTATGTTCGTATATAAAATACCTAAATGTTACAAGAAACAGAATAAGCAACTAAACGAAACAGAATATGCAACTACACCGTTACAACAATAAAAGCTGATATGTAGGCATAAAACTAAAGTACTATCCTTTGTAATGACTGTGGGTATGTGTTGGCCTGTAAACTCTGATGTGTGTCCTAAAAATGTCCCATCCAGGTCATATGAAAAGGTGGCAACCCTACCAATGGTCAGAGCATTCGCCCAATATCTGCCCATTCGCAGTCCAAGTCATCCTTGTCAGGATGGCCCATAGATAAATGGGTATTACCCGGGTTAAACTACCATGTCATGAAAGATAAGTATTTGCGTGTACCTATGTGTATGAAGTACAGCATGTGGATGATCAGAAATGCTAGGGTAGTCCTCACAACCATATTGGTCCCAGAGATATGTAGTGTATGCAATGTGTTCTGTTGACTGTGCCATGGGCCATCAACTAGAGAATGGATGAATGGTGTCTGTGAAATATGGGGGTGGGGGGTGACGGGTAATGTAATAATTCACCAAGGGGAGCCTGGGTTGGATGCACAATAGGTGAACTGGAGGTCTACGAGGGAGCAGTGGGTGAATCAGGAAGATAACCAAATAACAAATATATACATCCGCAATACAATTCCACAAACATGTAAACATTAAAAAGTGCAATACACATGTACAGAAACATTACTGGCACATACCCACATAATGGTCTGGCCTGAACTGAGCCATCCAACCCCAACACACCTGGATACATATTTGAATGCCCATCATCCCCTTCACAGCACCCCCTCCTCCTTCCTGAACATCCATACTCGGGCTGCTAGATAGGCGTGGCATATCTGCACATAGTGACCCCTACCCATATCTAGTAGGCAGTCTCACCCTAGGCGGTCTCAGGATTGCAAACTATGTATCCCTTGTATGTATAAATCTACCTTATTGCTGTAAAGCAAAGAAGGTCACCGGTCCCCACAATTTTTGGATATCCCTCATGGGATAAGTATCTGTTCTAAACATTAGACTTGGTGTCACGACACGATGTCCAGTCCTGTATACATCTGGACACAAGTTGTATGAGCAGTAGTTGTCCACAAGACTGCTCAGCCTCCAGCCAGTCCTGTAAAACCTACAACCCGGGATTAAACACCTGACTGTGATGCACATCTCCCCACGTGCATTATCGGGAATATATACCTTACACATTCGCATAGTGGCAGTCGGATATAGGGTGCTTAAGGTGCTTTAAAGCAGACGTTAGTAGGGTTACCAACTGCCACACCTTGCGAGGGACAGTCCCTTTTTGGGCAGTTGTATCCAGAACAAATATAATACAATGGCAAATGTCCTGTGATTGTAGGAAATACTTATGTCCCATATTTCATGTAACAGTTGCATAAAACAGTTATTTTTGTATGTAAAATATTTAAAGTTACAAGAAACAGATTAAGCAACTAAACTGCTACAAGAATAAGCTTTCATTTAGGCAAATAAGTAAAGTTCTCACCTTTGTACTGACCGTGGGTATGTGTTGGCCTGTAAAATCTGTTGTGTGTCCCGAAAATGCCCCACTTTGGCCATTAGAAAAGGTGGCAACCCTAGACGTAAGTGTGTATGCGCGACGGTAAGTGGTAGTGATTCAACGGTATGGGAAATGTAACTGAGCATGTAGGTGTATCTGCATGTGTTTGTACAGACCGATATATATACTATATATATATATATATATATATATATATATATAGATATAGATATGAAGAATGAATATGGTCACAATATAGCAGTCATAATGAATGTGAAAGGAAACAGCAGCGGAAATCCCCGTAATAGTTAGTGCTGTTATATATCAGGATGGCCATAGGTGAGCACACCTCAGCACCCCCAACCACAGGTAGGATGCTAAAAGTGGAAAGAACGATCTCCCCGTGCTAAGTCTGACTTTCAACTACGTACAGGGCAGTCCCGGTTTCCATTTGGACAAGCCTAAACCCGGATGACCATATAAACACCTTGACAATCGAACACACGTATGTGCCAGGACTATAGGTTTGGAGGTCTGAATATCCTTGATGTGAGTCAACATGCGGCACTGGTCCAAAGCAGTAGGGAATAGGGAATGGCGCATGTGTAGTAGTGCAGTTTTCCCAACAGAAAAATGGATGCCTGCTGTGGAAGTGAAGTGATAAGGCATGTGTTTGGGTAACTATGAACCATGGGTATACATATAAATAAAGCAGAACACCAACAGTGTAGTGGTTAGAGCATCCGCTTAACGAAAAGGCATTCACGGTTCAAGGTCGGCAATAGCACATATCACTTTCCTTGTGGAATGAATGTTGCTCTGCTGTAAAGCCGACATTTAAACATGTAAAGGTGAACGTGTGTATCGCATGGGACTATTAACCAGATCCTTTCAATCAAAGTGGTATTGTCATAATCAATAAGGCACAAATAAGCAAAAATAAGCGGCAGTAAACATATATAACGCACAGTAAGCATAGACAAATGCACCTGCGTGGGTGTAAGCAGCTCCCAGCATAGGAAATGTATGTTTGTATGTACAGATGTAATATACACACACACACACACACACACATATATATATATATATATATATATATATATATATATATATATATATATATATATATATACACACACACACACACACACACACACACACACACACACACACACATATATGTGTATAGATATATATCTACATACATAAAAAAAAAAAAAATATATATATATATATATATATATATATATATATATATAAAGAATGGACGTTCTAACAATAAAGCATACACAAGGGATGTGAAGGGAATCAAGAGCAATGTTGATATTTTATAGTGCTTTCAGTGTATGTCATAAAAAGCTGCCCAGGAGTGAGCAGAGCACGGCTACTCACACCACAGGTAGGGTTTTACCAGTGGGAGTAACATCGTTGAAATGCTACGTCTACTTTACACACAGACTGAATGTAGTCCCATGCTGGGACCTCCACAAATTGGGAAGCGCAAATGGCCGGAGTCCATAATCCCAGAAAACGCACGTATGTGCAAATATACATGACGGGAGACCCTGTGAATACATGAGGTGGGACAAAATGTGTGTAGGGCCCCAAAAGCTCTGAAGAGAGCAATGTGTAAAGGTGTGTTATGGCTGCGATAACAAGTGGATAACGGATGTTACTCATGTAAATTTAACATGGGTGGGGTGGAGGAACTATGGGTATGCAATTATGGATCCAGGCATGCCAGGGTTGAATGGGCCGGTTCTAATGGACCGCCCCGTGGAGGTCAGATAGGTCATAATAGTTATATATGCATACTCACATGCAGACAACAATATATGTTGAAGTACAAATTCTGTAACACATGCATTCCATTTGTTGACATAAATAATAGGAATAAATAAATAATAGGAATGTGCCCATACAAACATCAGCAGTAAATGGAATAATAGGCTGTGTAGAAGAGGGATTGGTCGAATCACACTATCACATTCCAATTACCATCAGTAATCCGTACATGAACATATAGCGACATCTGTCCGCCATATAATGTGCTACATACCGATTACAAGATAACTGGAGTGAAGTGTCGGTGTTATAATGAATAAGGCACTAGTATGCTGGTGAAGCATATAAACACCATTGCGCATGTGTAAATGCGTATGAGCGGAAAATGTATTGACACACATATATATAATCATATAGATATATATATATATATATATGTATAGACATATATATATATATATATATATATATATATATATATATATATATATATACATATATATATATATATAGATATAGATATAGATATATATGCACACACACACACACACAAACACACCTATATATATATATATATATATATATATATATATATATAAAACAGCAAGATATGAATATACATGTATGAATACATATGCAGATATATCTGTATATATTAATGTAAATAGATATATATATATATGTTACAGTAAATATGCACATGTATATACCTACGTTATGTTACAGCAGTTACGAGTAACATATGTTTAGACCGGGCATATGTTGGTGGGAGGTCCATTCAACAATTAACCATAGGCAAGACTGCTCTGCAAATTGTAGCATGTTACAGGCCACCCTCACAAACTCAGGAACCTCACATGGCCTTCCTGAAAACACTAGAGGGGATAAATGTATCACCAAACACCATCATACTAGGTGACTTCAATTACCCTAATATAGACTGGGAACACTACTCAAGCCCAAACACCCTAGCCCAAAAGTTCCTGGAATTCATAAACTCAAATGCCATGGAACAACTAGTCACCATCCCCACAAGAGGAGATAACATACTTGATCTCAACATCACGAACATGGGAGCACAATGTTCAACACCGGAGGTGTACCCCTCACTGGTGAGATCAGACCACAAACTAATCTCGCTGGAGGTCCTCATCCCACCCCCACCTGAAATAAAAAGACCACAGTAAAGAACTTCTCAAAGCCGACTTCACACTTCTAAAGACTAGTGTGGTCTCCTTTAAGGCCCCGAGCCGGGCGGAAAACAGTACTCAAGCCGCTGAATCACTTACAAATGCCTTCTACCAGCACCTGCAGGACTGCATGGATAAGGCAATCCCAAGCAAAACAAAGACTCTTTGTACCAAAGGCAAGCGTCCAGTCTGGTGGACCCCAGCCATAAACAAACTCTACAACAAAAGGAGGAAGCTACTACAAGATAGAGCAAAATCCTTAAAAGGTAAGACACCCTTGATCACTATAAGTAAAAACTAAGAGCTCTCATAAAATCATCCAAAGCAAATTTCGAGAAAAATAGCTAAAGACTCAAAAGACAATCATAAGGCCTTCTTTAGCTATGTTAGAAACCTGGGAGGAAACTCCCAGATATGCTCAGAGCTAGTTCAAAATGATGTGAAGATTACTGATCCTACAGACATTGCCAACATACTGGCTGACAGGTTCAGTGCAAACTTCTCCCCTCCCCAAAGGAGAGATATCTATACCAAACGATTGCAGCCCCCAAACATCTCCAGCCCAAGTGAGAACTGCTCTCTCCAAAGCAAAAACACAGCATCCATGGGACCTGATGGTGTCCCCGGCTGTGTGCTCCATGAACTCAATGAGGAATTAAACCCACAGCTAGGACAGCTGTTTAATCAAAGTCTTACCTCTGGATACGCACTCCAGGAGTGGCACTGCAACTGTGGTACCACTTCACAAAGGCGGAGCCTCCACAGACCCTGGAAATTACCGGCCCATTAGCTTGACAAGCCTTATCTGCAAAGCCATGGAGAGGATCATAATGGACCTCATAACTAAAGACATAGGGAATTTGCAGACTTTGGATCCAACCCAGTTTGGCTTTGTCAAAGGCAGATCATGCCTTTTAAACTTGGTTGACTTTTTCAAACAGTCACCAAAGCCATTGATGAGGAAAGGCAGTCCATACAGCCTACCTCGATCTGGCTAAGGCCTTCGATACAATACCCCATTCGGGTATCATTGAAAACTCATCAGCTTAAATGTCAACCCATACATCACAAGATGGGTTGCAAACTGGCTGAGTGACAGAACCCACAGGGTCAGAGCTGCTGGCGCCATGTCAGACTCAAAGCCTGTCACAAGTGGTGTCCCACAGGGCTCAGTCCTGGGCCCACTCTTGTTTGGCATCTACTTTTCTGAAGTACAAGCAAACACAGGAGGGTTATGGCTGACAAAGTTTGCAGATGACCGCAAACTGGGCCATAGTAGAAAACACATCTGACACAGATATCCTTCAGAAGGGTCTCACAGAAACAGATAACTGGTGCCAGAGCCACGGCCTAAAGTTAAATGCCAAAAAATGCATAGTCATACCCTTCGCCAAAAACAAGGTTACCCCTAGCTACCAAATAGGTGGCAATCCACTGAGCACAGAAGAAGTTATCAGGGACCTGGGGACCCAGGTTGATAGTAGTCTGTCATTCGACACCCACGTAGCTAAAGTAGTTAGGAAGACCTTCTACATTGCCCACCTTATCATGAAGGGATTCTCATCTAGACCAAGGGAGGTCATAGTCTCCCTTTACTCATCACTCATCAGACCAATGATTGAGTACAATGCCCCATTCGGAATGTATCTGACCCGACACTTGCAGCAGCTGGAGAGGCCACAAAAGTTCCTCACCAAAAGGATAAAGGGTCTCAAAATCTGTCCTATGCTGCCCGACTGAAAGAACTCCAGCTCTATTCAGTCGCCACCTATTGCTCAGAGGTGACCTTTGCCTAACATACAAGGCCATGTCAAACCCAGATTTGATGAATATGCTTCACCTCAAAAAATCTAGATCCATCAGAGCCACAAGGTCGGGAGACTTAAACCTTGACACGGCTATTAATAGGACGTGCTGGAGGGATAGATTCATCACCCAAAGACTCCCTATGCTGTGGAACAAAATCCCGGTACATGTGAGGCAGAGCACCTCGCTGGCCTTGTTCAAGAGAAATCTTGACCAATGGATGGGAGATCGCAGATATACCCCAGGGATTACCTCAGTGTCACTGCTCGACAGAGGCACAGCAAAATAATGGGTATAGTTCCCCATACTAAAGGGGTGGCGTAAGCCACAAAACGATGGGCTAGGCTTGTAAATGCCCTCGGGCAGATAGCCTAGTATGAACCTATGAACCTATGAACCTATGAACAAACGTCTACCTCCCACCCCCCCAGCTAGGCCGGTGAGACATACAGACACTCAATAAAGATAAATACAACACTGCTTCCCAGACCACAGGCAGGAAACTACCAGTGGGAGAGATCTACAAGGTCTACACTTTAAACATGGACAGCAATGTCCCTTGTGGGACACCACAAATTTGGTCCTTCCAACCAATGGGTGTAACACTATTACGACCAGGATGTAGCTGTACACGGAACAGTAGGTTGTGCAAGCCTGATAACACATTGGTTGACACAACGTACGACATGTGTCCAGACATGGGTAGAGTGGGCAGTGTGTAGGGGTGTGTTCATATCCCACCTGCGTCCACCTGCACCCACAGTAAGGATGAGTGCTGTAGAGTAGTGGCAGGTTGAGGAACTATGGGTATGCGATTATGGGGCTAGGCATGCAGGTGTTGGCTGGCAGACACATACTAGGATCGCCCTGTGGGTGTAAGTATTATTCCAATGTGGGTATAGCAGATGCCCATACCTCCCAAACCATAACAGCACATCTACTGGACAGTCCGTAAACCATTAGGGGAACACATAGAGACCATACCATTGAACTGTCCCTGATTACCAGGGACGTCTGTGATTACGAATCAGAATTTAACACAGTCCCAACTAAACCCTCCTAGAACTAGTGATATTAGGAGGAAAGGTGGCAGAATACACGTAATGAATAATGACAACATGTAAGAGTCATAAACAGCATGTACCTCAGACAATGTGTATGAATACATATGTGCTCTGTGTCCATCAATGTGTCAGGTTAATAGCATCAATCTTCTAAATGTATCCCTGAGGTCGTTATGCAGTGTCCCTGATTCAGTGTTCATTCATATTCGTATGAGAGGTCTGATAGTGAGAGAAAGCGCATGTTCCGCTGACTACCTTAGAAAGTTGATAAAATAATAGGGATGGGGTTACCAGCTGTCCACCTTTGTGAGGGACACTCCCCTTTGGGCAGTTGTGCCCTGCAAAATAACTGTAATTATGGCAAATGTCCTGTGATTTAGGGCAAAGATTACCTATATTGTCTGTAGTAGTTGCATAAAACAATTATGTTCACCTGAAACACCTAAATGTTATAGGTAACAGTATAAGCAACTATAATGCTACAAGAGTAACCTTTTATTTAGGCAAAACAGTGAAGTACTCCCCTTTCTACTGGCTGTGGGTGTGTTGCCCTGCAAAGTCTGATGTCTCTACATACAGGTCCTACAGGGTTGCCACCTTTCCAAATGGCCAGAGTGGGACATGTTCTGTAGAAATGTCAGACATTCCAGGACAAAACATACCTACAGCCATGCATAGTACAGGATTATACTAATTTGCACAAATAAAAGCTTAATCTAGTTGCTTTTGAATTGCTTATGCTACTTCACATAACATATAGAAGTGTCATATATAAAATAACTGTTTTATGCAATTATTAGGGAAACATAGAATATAATAATGTCCTTTAATCGGGACATTTGCTATGTCTTGAATATTTTCGCAGTGTCCCTCACAAAGTGGGACAGGTGGTAACCCTAAAGTCCCACCTCGGCCAATTGAAAAGGAGACAGCCCTATAATAGGTATGCGGTAGCATGACTCATCCAATGGATGTGGCTCCCACAACCCAACTACTTGTCTGTATTGCAGAGTCTCAGTTCCATTGTATCAGCCAGATGGGAGCAGAGTGTATGCAGAACACACAAATATGATTAATTCACTGGACAGGCCGCTGATTCTGTACAGTCAAACGTGTTGCCGACGCCTAATGGGCAGCCATTCCCGATACTGTAGTCAGGAGCGGCCTTAGGTCAACTGGTGCCCTAGGCAGAGGGCACAATGGCATCCCCCACTACACCACCCAGTGCCCCCATCCTGGTCTACCTACACCAAATAAATACTGGTAAAGTGCCCCCACTAAAGCGGCACCCTAGGCTGCCGCTTAGTTGGCCTATGCCTAAGGCTAGCTATGACTGTAGTCATGTAGTCTGATGTGATAGGCATCACAAGGTGGGAGCAGATTGTAAGAGGAACACACAAATATGAATGATTCACTGGACAGGCAGCTGATTCCGTACAGTCGATTGCCATGCCGTCGCCCAATAGGCAACCATTCCCGATACTGTATTCATGTATTCCAATGTAATACGCATCACAAGGTGGGAGCTCATTGTATGAGGTACACACAAATATGATTGTGTCACTGGACAGGCCACTGATTCCGTACAGTCAAACGTGATGCCATTGCCTAATGGGCAGCCAATCCCAATACTGTAGTCATGTAGTCCGATGTAATAGGCATCACAAGGTAATACTGTGGTCCTCGCTCACACCCAGGGGTGTGAGTGACAGATGCAAGCACTAATGTCGGTGCATTAGCAAGTGCAGGAGCGAACGGGTGTAAGCATGTTTGGCTACCAGTATGCGAGTATTGCACTGGTTAAGCAATGTAGAGGCTAACTGAGCATAAGAGGCTGTAACCAGAGGTCAGCAGTGCCTAACACCATGCAAACCCACTCACACCTGCTCCCAACTGCTTTAATGTGCCTTACTCCCTCCGTGTCCAATGGGCTTGTTCTGCCCTGCAACCAACTAAACGTCCTTCTCAAGGGTCGGAACCAGGACCCTGTGCAAACAGCAAATGTGTATTACCAATATGCCATGGCATATATACAGACAACGGACAGTACCATAAACATATCATAGAGCGCAGTTATTCAACAGTATAGGAATGTATCCCATCATGTAGATGTACATGTGTGTGTTTATGTCTAGCATATAGGTACAAACATATATAGAGATGTATCAAGAAAATACCATGTGGCAACAAAGCATTACAAACAAATGAAATGGGAAACACCAGTGACTCTTGTATTATGTAGTGGTATTGCTCTATGTGAACACAAGACTCCCTCAGACAGACATGTGTCAGTCATACATGCAAATAGTTGTACAATGGCCATATACATCACTCTGTGCATGTAATGTACATTAACACAACAGTTCCTGTTCAATCATTATGTGTGAACAGTAGTCTTACAAGGTGCTGTGTGCAACATCATCATGATAAAGGTAAATGGGGTAACCATAGAGGGACTGGTAGTGTTTTGTGTACAATGGGGTTGTCCTCCTTATGTGTACCTGGATCATGTAGGAGTGATGTACATACCATGATCGTGTATCTGAGGGAAAGGGGTGAGGATAACAGTAGTATGTTATGATGCATATTACAAGGGTTTCATGTGTCCAGTGGGCACATGTGTGTAATGGACAGCTATGTATAGGGCAGATGGTGTCCTAGGAGCTGAATTGCCTTATGTGTCTGTAGGTGAGGGTCAGATGTTGGGGAAGGAGTGTAGGTATGGCCGTGAAGGATAGGTAGGAGCACAGAAAAGACAGCATACAGGGTTGGTATATGACACATGTTGGGGGGAATACACCCTGGACAGGGATGGGTCTTCAGCATTCAAAAGCCCATGGGAACAATGGGATGGAGGTCCCCAGCCATGGGCAACTGCCACTGCACCTACACAGCTGCAAAGGAGGCAGTGCTGGAGGCTGTCCAGGAGGGGCAGCATCACCCTGTAAATGTGACACTTCGCCCTTGAACTGGCATATCTGGCTTCGTAACCCCTTAGGGAGCCACCAACGCAACATGTCCGGGACCACACGACAGCAGATATGTACCTGTCTGGTCCCGCTCCCAAGGGGGACATGCTCCATTCTCAGTGGTGGTACCACCAGAAGGTGGTGCAGAGCCTACAGAGGTTGATGTCTATGGCTGGGCCCCAGATGTGCTAGTGCCCGGTGCAATGGTCAGCTGAAGTGGGACAGGAGGTTCTGCCAGGACCTCCCAACTGATTCAGCCTATGGTGTTGCATTTTAAACCCATATATGTCTTAGTGATGGATAACAGCATACAGGATTACCTACAAAAGTATGCATAGATATCACCAGCAACCCAACACAACAGATGATATACATTTGCAGAGGAAGCACAACATATGCATATATACCGCATGCCAACTGTACAATGTGTAGTATATGTGTGAGTGCAGCTATGAACAGTTGCCCATCATTGTCTTGTCACTGGGAATCCCACACAGTGTCAATCATACCACTGTCTCACGTGACACATGTCCAGTCAGGGATGCGATGGCAGTAACACATCCCTATCATCATGTGCTGTCTGCAATCCTCACACAATGCTACTGCTGTGCACAGATGTGTGTTCAGTGTGTAACACAGGAAACAAATGGTTGCACACACTGACCAGTTCACAGATGGCCCTACAGATGGGGGTCCCTCATGAACAGAGTACTGTCATGTCTGTATTATAACATGCAGAATAGCCATTACCACACACATTTTAAACAGGCAGTAGTCTCAATGCAGCATAACTACACTTACATGCTGTAGTTATGTGTGGCACATCACTCTCCTGTCTTTAGGCTATTTCCCACTGTGGAAAATGATTGAGGTACATCCAAATATCATCTGTGATGCTATGTCAGAACATCACATCCAGGTACCATTCACAGTGACTGTCATGGCCAGATAATAACATGTTTCCCTAGATAGTGTACTGTGTTTATGTTTATCATGCGGATGGCTATGGGAACACCATCACAGTTGTACCACATGCAGTCAGCTAGAGGAGGACTGCAATAGGTGCAGAGGCCATCACCTGACCATTTCCATCTCTTACAATACACATGCTGCTGCTGTGCAGGTGTACACCTTCACATCCACCAGAGAGTGTGTGGGCGGGACAGGCAATGTACACCAGGGAAGAGCTTGGAGACTTAACCATAAGAATCATTTGCCACACGCTGACTAGTACAGTGGGCAAACCCCTAACTACTCATTACTATTACATGTGCATGACGTTACTACATGTGCCACAAAGGCTACATGTTGCTGTGCTGTAAGAACATGTGTGTAGGTGAGTGAGTGCCATCTGCAACAGATATAGTAGGCATACATTAGGTGTGGCACACATGTCAGTCCACGTGAACAGATGTCATTGTCACCACAACCACACTCTCTAATGGACATGCATTGACACCTTTTCCAGGGCCACAAATATACAAAGTAACTACTTAGTTTGCCACACTGCAGTAATGCACAGGACCACATGCACCACAGGGGATATCTGGAGGTTCTATGGGCTAGGGCATGTGAAAGTGCTTGACAACTGTTGGTATGCCAATGAGGTTTATTCTGGGAGTGACTGTGGTTGGGAGCATCGCAACCCACATGCAGACACAGGGTGCCAGTACTGGCATGCAGGTATGCATTGCTCCATGGGTGTGTAGTGTTTGGCTGTGTAAGATGGTTGTACAAGGCTGGGTGAGGGGTAATCCTTGCCATTGTGTCACCCAACAATGGTGTGAGGTGCAGGGGTATAGTGTCTGCAATGTTCCACACAGATGGGTGCTACATTATCTGGCCTGACATCCTGGTTACCAATGTGTAGGGCTATAGCTTTGCAATGCATGCCATGTCTGTGTTTGATAGTCCTTCACATGCACATTGCCTGGGATGTGCATGTCCCACAATACTGTACAGTGACATGTGCAGGTGTACCTGGTTTGGCAGACAAATATAGTGTACACAGCCTGTTATACCCCGACATGCCAATACTGGCCTGGTGTGGCAAAACCTGCTTAAAGTGAGCAGGTCGGCCCTGCAACTGCATGGATAGTATGATACAAGTATGCCGTGGTGTCAGTGGCATGGGTCCATACAGGGCACATGTGTACAGCATTGTCTGGCCTTAGTGGATCACATTTGATGGCACCACATATGTTGCAGGCATTCAGTGTGGAACATAGTGAAGGCACAATGTCTGCATATATGTGCCTATTGTACTGCTGTACAAGGTGCCATGTCCACTGCAGGCAACTGCATTCACACCATGCCTACTATCTGTCCTCAATGTGCATGTTACTAGCAACATAGTGGGATATCCTAGGCAAGGTTGTATGTGCATGACACATGGGTGCGGGACATATACCGGGTACTTGTAGGGCTGCATACTTAGTTCACCAGGCCTTTTGCCAGATGTATGGGTATGGCTTGTCAACACAATGCCGTGGCTGACTAACAGCTGTACTCCTGGCTGCATACGTAGTTCACCAGACCTTTTGCCAGATGAATGGGTATGGCTTGCCAACACATTGCCGTGGCTGACTGACAGCGGTACTCCTGGCTGCATATTTAGCTCACCAGGCCTTTTGCCAGATGTATGGGTATGGCTTGCCAACACAATGCCATGGCTGACTGACAGCTTTACTCCTGGCTGCATACATAGTTCACCAGGCCTTTTGCCAGATGTATAAGTATGGCTTGCCAACACAGTGCCATGGCTGACTGACAGCTGTACTCCACGTGAGGTGGCCAATGTGTCATAAGACAGATACCATATAGAAAAACTACAAAACCCACTCCCAAACATGTTCAGTGGTAAGACAATCACGGCCACCTCTACACAGGCTCTGACAGACAAATACACACTTGTCCTGTCCTGTATACAAACCCCTACCGTATCACACTTCAGCAACATGCATTTAGGGCACACTCTACGGCGAATACTACAAAGCACTGTACTTGTCTCACGCAGGCAGACACACACACACACACACACACACACACACACACACACACACACACACTTGGAATGTCTGAGATTAGAACACCAACCTAACGACTTTACTACACTACAGCATTACACAGTTACTAAACGCGCTACCGAGATTACAGGCACACAGCACTCCCAGAGGTGTATTTGTAGAAGGGTGACATCATCGGCCTTGCTAACGGTGGGTATAAGAAATGTATGGAGTGTGAGCAGTATAAAAACATTACTCAGTCCTCAGGCAAATGGGGACACACATACACACACACACACACACACACACACACACACACACACACACACACACACACACACACACACACACACACACATGGCAAGTGTGGGACTAGAACACTGATCTAACTACTTTATTAAACTACAGCATTACGCAGTTACAGAATGCGCTACCGAGATTACTGGGACACAGCACTCCCAGAGGTGTATTTGTAGATGGGTGACATCATCAGCCTTGCTAACGGTGGGTATAAGAAATGTATGGAGTGTGAGATGTATAAAAGCATTATTCGGTCCTCAGGCAAACGGGGACACACACAGCAAGTGTGGGACTAGAACACCGACCTAACTACTTTATTACACTACAGCATTATGCAGTTACAGAATGCACTACCAAGATTACTGGGACACAGCACTCCCAGAGGTGTATTTGTAGATGGGTGACATAATCGGCCTTGCTAACGGTGGGTATAAGAAATGTATGGAGTGTGGGCAGTCTAAAAGCAATTTACAGTCCTCTGGTAAATGGGGACAGACACACACACACACACACACACACACACACACACACACACACACACACACACACACACACACACACGCCAGTGGTGGGAACGGAACACCTGCCTATTTACAGATTACTATTACAATACTACATACTTACGAATCGCGCCACACAGACTACACATTTCAAGGCTGTCATTATGACCTTCTGGGAATGCAGACATCAACAGAGATGCTGGCAGTTAAGATGTACATACCTGTGAACCTGTGTGTTTAAAGTAGGAATCCATCCTGACCTGGAGTATGCCCATCTATGGAATGGACGACTACTACCCTTATACAGGGTTACAATGGCCATGCCCATACACAGAGGCACATAACCGACACAAGGTGTCACTGGGCATGCTCACACACTTAGTAGCACAGGGCTGTTTGGAATGCACTATGTGTCCATCTACACAAGGATATACTGGGCATGCTCACACACTTAGCAGCACAGGGCTGGTCGGAATGCACTACCGTGTGTCCATCTACACAAGGATATACTGGGCATGTTCATACTCCTAGTAGCACAGGGCTGACTAGGATGCACTCTGATGCTAAACACAGTGGCCATGCTATTACAGGTAGATGTAAAGAATACATTGCAATGGGCTTTGTTGTTAGTAGTTGTCATTGTTAGCAGGAACACATCCACCCACACAGTGCCATTCCAAGGCAAATGTCCTAAACACAGGTTAACTCCCATACACATACAAGACAATTGCATTGTTTTCTTATGCTAACCAGTGCTAGATGGGTAGCATCCATATTCACAACTGGTCACTGTAGATCCAACAATGGTGAGTACTGACATCTGTGTAGTGAGGAACACCTGGCTGATGGCTCTGTAGTGCACAATAGCACTACCACCATATACCTCAGAACCTAGCACTACCACCATATACCTCAGAACCAGACATGTGGTCCATAACACAGGTACAGACCGCTCCAGGTGGTGTACTCACATACATAAAGGCCACTCACATGTACTGACCGGTCCCCCATGAAAGGCATCACAGATGAGTTATGTGCAGGACACAGTGTCACATGCTGCATTCTAGGCTGTAAACCTCAGACACCACCATGCCCTTGGACCACCAACACGCATCCATACATGTTGTATGACATAGAAGAGTACACCACCATGCAACCCTTGACCTGTGTACTGTACTAAGCTCTACATCAACTGTAGATAATACACATGTACTGACACAGTTGCATCATGTGTTATGCAATGCAATGATACCACTGTCTGTGACAAAGTCAGCTGTACACATACCAAGGGCCCTTGGTGCATTCCACCATTAGCAGATGACTGTTGCTGTACCCCAATACACACCCTCATGTATGGAAATGACATACGTGTGTCTGCCCTGGGTATGTACATGCCACACACACAAACACACACAACATACATGTAAATAGCATAGCTGTTGTTGTCCTTTGTGCAAACAGGTGGCTACACCCATTACACACATGCACATGGAATGTAGGTCCATGGCTGCTGAATGCTAACAATACATAATGTGTGATATCAATATTGACAGAGGTAACATTCCCTCTGTACTGGTCACCCATTACACCCATCATATCATACAACAGTCCATGTGTCATGTATGTCATTACACATGTCCACCAATTGCAATGCCTACAAACATGCCCAAATGTCAGGATTGTAGGACCTACACACCTGTACACGTAGTGTTGTGCATTCAGATAACATGCGTGTGCAGTTGCTGATCTATGCAGGTGACGTGTATCCTAGTACATGTAGTTGCAATGCAGCCTCAACATTGCCAACTATATATGGTGATATGCTGAATGTACAGAAAGATGTACCTCAGTTATGGAGAGATGTGTGGAAATAACTAAGCGGTGGGGCATCTTTGCAGATGGATGTTTGCTGTGGACAGCTCACAGGTGTGTCATAAGTTGTCCTACAATAACCTGTGTAGCTGGTAAGCAATGGTTTTGTTAATTGAAGGACATAACACACAACTTAGACAGCGGTCAGGGTAACAGGGAAGGTAAACCACTTGACACCTGTTAATAGTTAAGACTTCCCATGTGCATATATCAGCATGGTTGCCACAGGAAGCATCAGTACAGTTTGTAACACGTGCAATACTGCTGTACATCTGTCATACATAACATGAGCTAGGCAGGTCTGAGATTCACAGTACTGGCATGTGTGGTTGCGTGTGTGTCCATATATGTCACGTATTGTAGGGAATACATCTCAATTGTTACTCACTCTCCTGTACACTAGTGTACACATCTGTACAGACTGCAATGTAGAAAGCAGGACATAGGCAGGGGCGTGTATCTCACACATGTGAGGTATCTGTATGTGCATGACATAGGTGTATTAAATACTGAATGCCACAGTGTGTGTATGTAGGGCTGACTGATCCCTGGGGTGAGGATGTATGTTACCATACTGAACTGATAAGACCCCTCCCCCATCCAGGCGATGCATTCTACTATCTGTGTTGATGTCCCCAATCTTAGGCCATGCTGACTACCTGTACATGTGTATTCTCTGTGGCGCGTCATGTAGGTGCACAGTACTGCAATGATGATTTGCACATAGGCAGGGGTCCTCACCTCACAAGTTGCAACTGTGTGCAAGTCTGTGTTACTGTGTCGGTGAATCCGTGAGTGTGTGGGTGTGTTACTGTGTCACTGAATACGTGTGTCAATACCTGAGTGTGTGGGTGCAGTTGTGTGTTGGCATCCTGTTATGGGAACATGTATTACTGATTCCAAATGAGGCATCACACTTCCCACTGGCCTCTACCCTTGTAATCAGCCAGACCACTCTCTTACCTCACCACTCCATGTAACAGTACCTGCAATGTCACCCTTTATGGATGTCACGTCTGTGGCCACAGTAGCTTAATACACAGCTATCATGCTCTTGGATTGGTAGACGTGTTTGTAACGTGGGGCATTCTCACTGGTATGTGCAGCTACACGATGCATGCTGGTATATTCATACATACCTGTGAGTAGGCCACATTGACATATGGGACACTAACTGCAAACACTGACATCCACTGGCACGTGCAATTAGACCTGAAGGAGGACAGCAGAACATCATGATCAACATGCAGTTACTGTTGTTATACAAGACACACAGTCCTCAACAATTGTAAACTGCACTTATCTTCCTAGTCTGTTCACCCTGTGCATCAGACCATATGAGCATGTCCCTGCACCGATGGTGTGGATGTCAGGGATGCGGCACAGACATCATCATATGCACAGGGTATTAATGTTTACCAGAGGCCTAGGCTGCACCATTGGATGCCATCATGTGTGTGGGTTTGGGCCTTTGATCTAATTGGACATGTGTGGATGTTATGCATATGTGTGTTGTGGTGCCCTACATATGTTTCCAGTGTGTGCGTGTATGTATGCACACAGTTCTGCCATGTGTCTGGCCTACTCAGGGGTATTATTGACAGCTGCAGACTGTACAGGCGAGGTTTTACAGTTCACAGTGTCCGGCCATGGACATGTGACCTGTGCCTGCCAGTGGTTGCATGGGCACTGCCAGGCAGAGGTGCAGATTGGGTACTGTCTGATGTCACTTGTCCACTGGAACTGTGTCCCTGTTGAGACCATCCTGGGCCACATGCACATGGACTGCTGTGTCATGGTGTGAACAGCACAGCACCAGATGCACTGCTGCTGCTACTGCAGACATGTGCAGTAGCTTGTACACGTAGACCTAACACAGGTGATGTAGCAGGCCTACGTCCACGTGCCCGATGCCTCACTCCTACCAGATGTTCCAACACAGACAGCTCACAGTCGCGGATTGTCATGCCACAGTCAAGGACTCCAACCATGTCACGCAACTGTCTATCCAAAGCTTCAGCAATCTGCTGTTGAGCATTTACCATTGCCTGGATGTTGTTGTTTAAAGAATGGACAACAGCCCTCTGTAGCCTCTGATCTTCTCTGTTGTGCCATTCAGCACATGCCTGTGCCTCCATTACAGCCTGAAACATGCATCTGGTGATACCAGCTGCTGCACTCTGCCTTGCAGGAGCATGTTGGCCAGAGGTCCTCCTATGAGCATCACTGGCCATGTGCCTGTGTGAGGCACCACCAGTCATTTGGCTGACACCATGGTGTGCATGCACACCTTCCATAGCCCCCACACTTTCCTGTTCCAAGCTACCACGCACCAACTGTCCTTACTCTATGGCCACTGGTGATGGGGTATGTGTAGGCATGGGATCTGTGTAAGGGGATGAGGGGGATATAGATGGAATGGCAACCAATGGCACAGTTTTAGCCCCTGACAACTCTGCCTGTGACTCAGTCATACATTCATCATCACTGCTAGAGTCTGTGGGGACACTAACATCAGATGTACCGCAGGAGAGCAATGCACCTACATCACCTGTGAGAGCAGACAAGAACTGTACATTACAATCTATACAATAGACACACACACAGACACACACACACATGTGATATGACAGAAGGCATGCAACATGCATGTGATATGGCAGATGGCATCCAACACAGACAATAATAGTGGTAGTCATCATACATCCCTGGGTTGCACACAACAGCATGCATGTGCCATAGCAGATGGCATGCAAATTACACAATCATAGTAGTAGTTAGCATACATCCCTATGATACTCCATGTAGACAAGCACAGGTTAACAGAACACCTGCCTGATGTGTGGCATATGACCTTGACAATCACATGTAGTATGACATGTGATCTGCTGACGTGTGCAATGACATGCATACATGTTTAATACAATGGTGTCCTGTCAAATATACAGTGGGGCAATGGTGTAACAATGCAGTGTTGTCTGTCTGCCCTACATATATACTGCACATTTAGCTGATGTGTATGGCCATTGCAGGGAATCATGAGGCGTCTATAGTGCTATACAGTGTGAGTTACAGACAGAGTTCATAGCCATGACTGTGTTCAGATACAATACATATATACTGTGGAATGTGACCCACGTCACTGAGGTGTATACACATTAAACCATGATGGGAAAGTTGTGACACAGGTCACTGATAGGTATATAGATGATACCCCTGCACATCTGCAACCATATTGCTGCTGCCTGGCAACTATGGCCAGACATGGCAAACACATTGGTACACCATGTCCCACATGACATCTGTGTACCACACACACACACACACACACACACACACACACACACACACACACACACACACACACACACACACACACGAGGAGTATGACATTGATGTCCAACACCAGCAAGGGGAATGTACTGTATCTGTGGGCTGATGTGGATACTGTACAGGTGACTGCTGTCATGTCCTGACACCCTCAAGATGTTCAACACATCTTATGTGGTGGATTGATGTTACGCCTACACAAGATGTGCACAGGCCTGTAGGATGTCTAGTGTTCCACATCTACAATATGACCAGTATACAAAGGCCATAGTTGGACCATGTGTAGCCATTGTATGACATAGTGTAGACACAAGCACATCACGTCTACTGTGTGTGTTACTCCATGTCTCTGGCCATCCTCCATGGCCATGTGTGTACATGTGTTGTCCAAATTATTGTGACAGGCATCTATTTCACATGTCTGTGTTGTTCCATATGACATATATGCTCCACTGATGACAGGGTTATGCAGATATAGGGTGGTATGTGGGACATGTTTTCAGGTTAGGTAGGCAGTGTTGCAGCCAGCCAACAAGATGTCATGGACATGTCAAGATAGCATATCACATTGTGTGACATCCATAGCAGGGCTATGATCCACACCAGTGAATCTTGTGTGCTGGCCATACTCCAGCCCACTGTGTAGTACTGTTTGTATTCACCACATGTGTAGTTCTGATCTGTAAGTGCATCCCTAAATTGAACAGCACCTTCACCATTGTATGCATAGCTGTCCACACATCTGACAATGACAATTTGTGAGGATTTATGTTGGTGAGATGATTCACATAGTTTACAAGTGTTGCACATGGGTAGTCATTGTGATGCATTGCAGGTCCGACCTGTATATTGTGACAGGACCATACATTATGTGTACATGTTGTAAATGGCCACATGGCAGATAGATTTGTGTATTACGATTCCTGATAAATAATAACACTCTCACCTGCAACAGGCTGCTGTTGCAGCGGAATGCCAGAGGTACCTACATAGGAGTAACACAGCAGTATGAGCATAATCCATGCCTGTATAATGGCTACAGAGTGCAATCTGCATAACACTTACTCCAGTACATTAGACTATACTATGGTGTATGCACATGTGTGCATACACAGAGTAGCATACTATAGTATGTGGCATGTGTGTGTACATGCCTTGCATATGATTTTACATTACATATTGTACAGTGACACATGCAGCTATATGGAATACAGTTGTTATAGGTGCAGCACTGACTTACCAGGCAACTCCAGGCTCAGTGGTTGAGAGACACCTACCTCCACAATATTGGCTAAGGCTTGTGGATGTGGTTCTGCAGGTCTCCCCAGGTTGGCCAGTAGCTCCTCGGTACGTGTGAGTGGAGGCTGGGTTGGTAGTCCACCACCTGTTGCACCTTGTTCCCTGGTGATTGCATTCACACACTGTTTCGCCCATCTAATGAGGTCTGTACAGTGTCTGCGCACCTGCTGATATGTGCGGTTGTGGCCACCAACATCATTAACCCTCCTGCGAAGTTCCATCCACAGGGCATCTTGTTGCTGTGCATCCTGTGGCACATGGCTGAACAGGATATCGTGATTGTTGAGTAGGTATGGGATGAGGGCCTCATCCTCCAAGCGGGTAAAAGGGGATAGCCTTGCACGCGGCATACCTGGAAGAAATAATGATGGTGACAGGTCACAGTAACTCACAGAGACATACAGAGCTACAGCTGAACATACATGTGTTTCACATTTATTATGTTTAAATAGTTGTACTTGCAAACCTACATGACACTGACATGTTTGTGCCACACACATGTGACACTCAATGTTGAGTAGATATTATCAAAATATATGTGAATGTGTCACCTGATTACATTGCTCATACTCCATGTGGATGCTGTTTTGATGTGGGCATGTCTGTTTGCTTGTACTGGTGTTCCTACCTATCAGCACATGGCTGGATGTGTCCACATTAATGCAGTCAACCTTGATGCTGTGTATATGTCACATATAAGGACTTACACTGCCTTAACAGACATGACCTGTGACCCTGCAGACTTGCTCACATAAGGTTTTACATGTATGTGTTCTGCCATATACATCTACACGGCACTGTACAGCAATTCAAAATCCTGCCATGTATCACCTGTATTGCACATGTGATACACATGGGACACTGGCTAGCCAGATGGTATTTGCAGGGATGGATATCAGCTATAACATGTACAGTCAAAGTCAACTAGTGGGCTATATGCCATGGGCCATGTATGAATCTAGGATTAATGGTTACCTGGCAGTAGCTGACAGGCGGGTCTGTGGGGCCAGGTGGAGCAGTGCCACATTACTGATCCACAGGATTAATGATACATTTACCATGCGGTCATCACACCATGTCTGAGAGGGGAGCGATGTGCAGCTTTGATTGAACAGGAATGCATAGTATGGCAGGACTATGTAATGTGTATGGGACAAGGATCTGTCCAGCATGTGGAAGGTGGATGTCCATGAAGTATGTGTTCGAGATCAGGATGAGTATGTGTAGCATGTCCAACATCACTGGGTCGGACATGGATTTATTCAGGGTATGCATCATGCTACATAGTGGAGATGGGGAATGGGAAGGCTGGTGTAGGCCATCTGCACATGGCCAATACCCCTTAAAGAAAATATGTGATCTGATATGGGTCACTTGAGTGTTGTGTATGGCTGGACAATGATCTCTAAATTCATGGATGGCACCCTATCATTATTAGGCTTGCCACATATGACTTCCTGACAGGTGTGGTGATGTAGCTATCACAGAAAAGACAACTGCCCAGCTGCATCCCTTACACACAAATGTCCATTATGTTGACCGCTGCCTAGGTGGTAGTTCATGGGTACAGGGTTATTAGCATAGGTGTGACAATGCAATATGTAGCTTTCAGATTGTGGCCATATGTCACACACACCTCACCCACAAAGTCCCTTCTGTATGTTGTCCACAACACTCCTGAGTCAGCTATTGTTCCTAGGTCACAGTCATTCGCATACTTCAATAGGCAGAGGCCTCTGTTTGTCTCTGAGGTATGGACTACAATGAGGGGGAATAAAATTCATTAACCCTGACATACTGTAGCTGCCACTGGTGTGATGAGCATGTATTATTCAGACCCCTTCTGTAGTGTTGGTTCTGTCAGCAGTCCTGTTGCAAAACACTCCTGTGACATAGGAGTGTACATCTAGTATACCAAGTGTAGGTGGTACACAGTATGAGTGATGATGTCCTATGACCTGGCAAGGTTATGATATGCAGTTTGACATCAATCTTACTGTCATCTACCTCTGTACTGCTGACATAAATTATTTGATCAAGGTTCATGGCCTTCCAGACCAGACTCAGCAGGGTAGTAGTGCAGTACTTCCCATTACCAGTGGTGTCTCCCCCTTTGTGGGTTGTGATACCTATTGGTGTGCACCATTTAGTGTGTACACAGCCTGACATAGAGCTATGGTTTACATGATGTGTACATGGAGAGCATCTTGTTTTGCCATATTTGTATGATACAACCTGTGATGTGGACAGGTCCCATGCAGCCTGAGTGCAGCTTGTACCTGCATAGTTGTGGGTACAGAGGCCCTGTGGTGTACATGGATATATGCTTGTGTACCTGTTGGGGGGAGGGGGCCGTGTGTTTATGTTATCCAAAACCCTATCTGGATTGCTTATTCATGCTCAGCACTTGTTCAGAACTTGTAAGCACTACGTAAGCTAATAATTACTATAGCACTCAGTCTGCCTCATTACCTAGAAGTAAGGGTAAACAGGTTTTGTACATACTTTTCTCACTTGCTTAAAGTAAAATAGCTCTTGTACTCACTTTCCTCACTTATTTGGGTGAAAGTAGTTCTATATTCAGGCATGTCCAAGAGTCAACTGCCAGTTTTCTCACCTGTCTATCTGATGAATCTGGACATCTGGAGGCAATGTACACATTGCCTCATGTACACACACAAGCCTCTCCGCCTACCACCCAACACTACAACCTGTGAACTCTCTCCTACCAAGCCTGACCCTGACAGTCATGTGGAGAAGATAAACATATGCACCACACCACACTCATCACGTAGTCTCACTGAATCTCCCCCACTATTAACTGGGAAAACTACTCATGTACCAACACATTAGCTCAACACTTTCTGGAATTCATAAACACCAATGCCCTGAATCAACATATACACACACCCACCAGGGGCAACAATATCCTAGACCTAGGCATTACCAACATGAGTGACACGTGAAGTAACTCCTCTTTGGTCTGATCCGACCATGAGCTGAGCACCATTGATATCCACATCCTGTCCCCACGCCTCATTAAGGGAACCACAGTATAATATGTTTACAAAGCCAACTACATGCTTCTTAAGACAGATGTGGTGAATGTCATGACACCCATGCAGATGGACAATACTGTTACAACTGCTGAATCCAACACAAATGCACTCTTTAAGCACTTACACAAGTGCATGGCTTGTGCTATCCCAAACAGAACCAAGACGCTATACTCCTAATTAAGGAAACCAATCTGGTGGTCCCCTGCCATAAACAAACTGTACTACAGGAGGAAGACACTGTTGCAAATGACAGTACAATCCCATGCGTGGAGGAGCTCCATGACCAGCCTCAGTAAAAAGGTGAGATTCCTTATAAGATCCTCCAAAGCTAGCTATGAAAACTAAACCGCCACTAATTCCAACAGCAACCACAAAGCATTCTATAGCTATGTCACATATCTCGATGTCAACAACCAAATCTGCTCTGAGCTACAGCACAAAGGCATGCACATTACAGAACCAACTGATATTGGCAACATCCTGGCAGATAGGTTCAGTGCTACCTTTCCCCCCTCCCTCTCAAAGCTGCACACTCTAAAGCCAATATCACAGCATCTGTGGGACTAGACAACATCCCAGGCTGCGTTTTACACAAACTTCAGAACGTACTGTCTCCCCCACCTATGCACCATGTTCAATAATAGCCTCACATTGGGCATAGTGCCCCCTGAATGGCACACAGCAACAGTTATCCCACTCCACAAAGTTGGCACCACAACAGACCATGGGACCTATTTCCCTATAGGCCTGACTAGCCTGGTCTGCAAGGCTAAGGTGCACATCATGGATCTCAGTCACAGAGACATTGGGTACCTCCAAACATTTGACCCCTCCCAGTTTGGCATTGTTAAGGATAGACCATGCCTCCTAAACCTGGTGGACTTCTTAGAGACAGTTATCAAGGCATTTGATGAGGGTAAGGAGGTCCACACAGCCTACCTAGATCTCTCATAGGCTTTCAACACCATTCCTCCTTCTGGTATTATCAACATACCCATCCACCTGAACATTAACCCCTACGTCATGTGATAGTTTGCAAAGTAGCTCACGGACAGAACCCACACAGTGGGAGTTGCATACCCTAGGTCTGACTGTATACCAATTACAGGTGGTGTCCCCCAGGGCTCAGTCCTAGGACCCCTCATGTTCGGTATATACTTCTCTGACATACTGACAAGCACAGGAGGGCTTTGGCTGAAAAGGTTTGCAGACGACTGCAAACTAGGGGACATAATTGTTTCCCCAGCTGTTACAGACACCCTCTGGAAGGGTCGCACTGAGATGGATACCTGGTGTTAATATCATGGCGTCAAGCTGAATGCCTAAAAGTGCATAGTCATCCCCTTTGGATATAACTAATTACCAGCAGAGTACCACATAAGTGCTAGTCCCCTACATACAGAAAAGGTAATAAGGGATCCGGGAACCCCAGTAGATAGCAATCTCTCCTTCAATACCCATAATGCAAGGTGGTTAGAATATTCTTCTACATGGCCCCCTTAATCTCTAATGGGTTCGCATCCAGATCAAAGGAGGTCATTGTGAATCTCTACTCATGACTTATTAGACCCATTAAAGGATACATCACCCCATTTGGGATATACCTTACAAGACAACTGCAACAGCTTGGAAGACTACACCAGTACCACACCAAGAGGATTACTGGCTTCAAACAGATGACCTATGCAGCCCAACCTAAGAAACTCCATCTTTACTCTGTTGCATATAGCATACTCACAGGTGATCTCTGCTTGACATACAAGGCCCATGTCCAACCCTGTATTGCAGGATATGCTCCACCTAAACAGAGGCCCCTGAGACCCACATGCTCTAGGGATATACACCTTACCACAACGATAACTAGGACGTGCTGGACGGATAGATTCCTGACCCGGACACTCCCCATGCTTTGGAACATGATTCCAATGTACATCAGGCAGGGTCCCTCACAAGCACTCTTTAAGGGAAACCTTGACATGTGGATGGGAGACAGACATGTACCCCGGGGATCACTGCAGTGGCTCTGCTGGACACAGGTACAGGGAACTAATGGCTCTGCCGTTCAGAGGCACAGGGAACCAACCTATGCAGGTGGCGAAAGCCAACACACTCTAGCTAGGCTTAGAAATACACTTGGTAAGACAGCCTAGTACCTACCTTTGCACATATTACATGTCTTATGTGCATGGATAGTTAACTAGCTCTTCCAATTTACTTTGCTATCATGCTGATAAACTGTCGGGTAACTAAAAGACATATGTATCCTATTATTGTGTATTGTAAATGCCAATAGACATAACTAATGTTTGCCTAACATTACAGTAATGATATGTAGCTTGTAATACATATCTGCCTACAATACTGTACATTACACAGTTATTGGCACAATATCCCACAATGCAAATCATAATTGCACAGTGGCCCACCCTTCAACATGTTATTCTCAGTAATACACCCATACATATGGCTACAGTCACAATATATCAACATATACTATCCCCTGTTATAGCATATACTTGTTGGACCAGTCCTGCCACTGACAACAGCTGGTGAGGAGTATTTCTGTTCAATATAGCATCCCTTGTGGTGTATGCAGTGTTTGCCTTGTGACCTACAGCAGTACACACAAATCCTACAAGAGTTACTATGCTCAACAATACATTCATAGAAGATAACTGTTTCCACTATATGGATTGCGTGCACTTTAAATACTACAGAAAGGTACTACATACACAGACATAATGACTGTTCTGCATACCTTATTATTAACCCGAGGTGTCGTTAACTGTTGATTCAATCCTTTTCAGTTTGTGTTTCAATGTTCTTTGTAACGTTCTGCTGGTATATACGGATGGTTTGAATGTGTGATAACACATCCTTTTCTAGTTACATATCGGTAACATGTGGTATCCTGTCCACCAATTGCTGTTCCAAAGTAGTTAATTAGATGCACATCAGCTGTGCAGCTACTCCATTAGCTGATACCATGGCAACAGTGGTGTATAACTGAGTACTCCTTTTGGGTATTGTCCGTTTGCCTTACTTTCGAGGAAGACAGCCTGGATGTGTTGCTTGTTATATATTTCAACAGCTATATGGAGACACACAGAGATATATTAGCTTCATGACTCCCGTGGACTGTGTGTAATGGCTAGACAATTTTGTTCTACATGTAAGTACAGCTGTTATATTTCAGAACATTGCTACTTATGCAGGGTTTGTTTGTTCCTGATACTTCTGTAGATGTTTACGTCTGGCAAGGATGTTTGGGCAGCTCAAGGCTGTATGACTATTCATGAACTGTTATGTGGTTTACAGAGTGCTCACCAGACATCCTTGATTTGGTGTACAAGTGTAGCACACTGTGCTGTTACTCAGTAATTGCTAACACATCCTGGTGTACACACAATCCTCTGAAACAGGATTAGTGCAAGCAAACCTTGTAACGTCAGCAGCTGTTCCATTGTATAACAGCAGCTATTTCACATAGGGGCATGTTAGTGTGTCTCAAGGTATGTTAAGGCTTCTGCAGATGTCATACAGTGAGTGAATGATTTGTGATGTTATTACAGTTTGTATTGTAATATGTTTGGGTGTGGGAGTGATGTTGGTGGGTGTGCATAGCAGATGCAGGTGTGTAGGCATTGCTTTTATACATAATCGATATGTGCATGAGGCGTTCCTTCCCTATTTGAACAGCTATCCTTTTGTGGACTAATACAATGGTAATTGCAGGCTGATTCATTAAGGCACTTTTATGTGGTTCCTGTATGGCATGCATGCATGTGATGTTAGTCCTTGAATCCTTTCGGTAATACATCTGAATGTAATAAAGTGTTGCTACATGAAAGCTGTGTATTTCTGTCATAGGTATTTGCAGTCATCGTAGTTGTGTTGGTGACTGACCCTCTTTGGCTGGGGTTGCCACCTTTTCATATGGCCATAGTGGGACATTTTCAGGGCACACATCAGAATTTACAGGCCAACACAAACCAACGGTCAGTACAAGGGATAGAACTTTCCTTTCTTGCCTAAATATAAGTTTATTCTTGTAGCAGATTAGTTGCTTATCCTGTTTCTTGTAACATGTAGGTATTTTAGTTACAAAAATAACTATTGTATGCAACTATTACAGTACATATGGGACATAATTATGTCCTACAATCCCAGGACATTTGCCACGTTTAATATATTTGGTCAGGACACAACCGCCCAAAGAGGGAGTGTCCATCACAAAGTGGGACAGGTAGTAACACTATCATTGGTTCATGTCCATAGCACATATTTGTAATAGTGTATAGGCATATACTCTCCATATCCTTTGTTCATAAAGACTGGTAGTGGCGGAATGTGTGATTGCTATGGTCCATGTTTTACACATATATGAACACTTCAACCGCTGTATATGGGATACCTATGGAATCCCGACACCACAGAGTTCTGACACATACAGTACCAGTATCAGACTCCCATACCCCACAATACTGACAGCGACAGTAACTCGCGAAAGTAACACGAACATGGAACACACACGCACACACCGACACTGCTACCCACCACATCCAAGCAAACCATCCTACACTACGTATGAGCAGGTGGCCAAGCCACCCTACACCCCCATGTAGCTGTCTGCGCCCCCCACACCACCCTCTACTTTAATATTCTACCTCTTAGGTCGCGCAAACAGACACACAAAGCTAACCCACACCCACACATTACAGTCCCCCAAGAACACTCACCACACCCAGAACACACACTTACACACACTACAGTCCTAAGAAACACACTTACACACAGTAACCTACCTGAACTGCAACACCAGAAGCACTGACTAACTGTCCCTCAACATCGTGATTTTATACCTCGTGCAGCTGGTGTTTCGGTACTGTGTTCTTTCGGACCTTAAGCCTCGGGATTACACGCATCGGTATGTAAAGCAGTCAGTATGTGGTATCCCATTTATATGTACTTCCATGGCTATGTAGATGTTGTTAACCTATACATATATATATATATATATATATATATATATATATATATATATATATATATATATATATATATATATATATATGTGTGTGTGTGTGTGTGTGTGTGTGTGTGTGTGTATCCCCTTATATCGACATATATATCTCTCCCTCTCCCTTTCTCTCTCTCTATATTAATGATGATGTGTATATATATATATATATATATATATATATATATATATATATATATATATATATATATATATATATATATATATATATATATATATATATATATATATATATATATATATATATATATATATATATATAGATATATATATATATATATATATATATATATAAACATACACCTTTCATTGGGTACATGCTGGTTTGTCCTATTTCAACACATTTCTCCCTTTTGTGTTTTATCCTTTCAGTATACACGACTGCCATTGGTACATCTCAGGTAGCTTGGTGGTATGTTATTGTGATGAATGTGTACATGGTTGCGTGTTCTAATCCTGGTAGTGATATCTTACCTCTCAGAGCAGGCACTGGTAGTGCAAGGGTGATTAACGCACATTTCAGCGGTTGAGTGTTCCACATGTTTATTATTCTGTGGAGAACTACCTATATGTGCAAGCTGTGTTTAAGGTATACTATGTAACATGTAAACATCTGTGAAGATTCCTGTCAGGGATACTCCCCAATATTTGGAACTACATCCCTGATTGCGTTATACAAAACCCCTCACTAACACTCCAGGGAATCCTTGCAGAGAGGGTGGGGAACAGTGGCTACACCCCAGGGATCCTGCAATTGGCTCTGCTCCACAGAGGGACAGTTAGTTAATCAATGGGGTGGTGACAGCAGACAGGTTTTGCCTGTGCTTATGAGTGGCCTTGGCAGTTGGGCATGTACCTACCTATCTATATATGAACCTGTGCATACAGTATGGACACATGCTGATAGCTTAATTTACTTTTCAGGTATTATCTTACCTTGTGCCAATGGCGGTTGTGTGTACAATAGTTGAGGGCTACCTATGTAAGATGCACACTGTAGACCACCTATACATGACAATTTACAGGTGGTCGTGTGTGTGTGCCATCCATGTTTGCTGTGTGTGCAGGTGGAGAAGGGTGTCAGTCCATAAGTGCCTACACTGTCAGTGTGTGTGCTATATTTTCCCTTTTTGCTAAGGCATGGGCATACTGGGCACACCCCCATCTGCCTGCTGGGGCTAGCACAGGGTGTTCGTGGTCTGAGTCCCTCTGTGCCTGTGGGTCCCTTGGCAATGGTGGTGGGCTGTGAGGGTCTACACTATTATGTCCCTGCTGCAGCTGTTTCCACAATATCATATTGTGTAGCATGGCACATACTATGAAGATGTGGGCACATGTTCCTGGAGAGTACTGCAAGGCTCCACCAGATATGTCCAAGCAATGGAACCGTGGTTTCAGCATACCAAACACATGCTCTGTGATGATTCTGGTTTCTGCGTGTGCCTCATTATGGTGTTCTTGCGTGGCTGAGTGTGCATTTCTGATGGGAGTCATCATCCACGGTTCCAGTGCATAGCCAGCATCCCCACCAGGTGGTCATATGGGATGTCCCCCCTGGCAAATACCAGATACAGCTGTGAGGCATGCCAGATGTGGGAGTTGTGATAGCTTCCAGGGCTGCCAGCACACACATCCATGATAATGCCTTGGGCATTGCACATGACCTGGCAGTTGATGGAGAGGAATCTCTTGTGGTTTATGTAGTGCCTACCCTGCTCACTGGGTGGTGACTTGATGTGTATGTGCATGCAGTCTATTGCACCAAGTACCTCCGGGAAGTCAGCCACATGGTGGAAGAGATGCATATTTCTGGCCAACTCCTTCTGCGTTCGGGGGAAGTATATGTGCTCATTGGCATGTGGTAACATGGCATCCAGGAACTGGTGTAGTACCCTGGATGTGTTGCCTGTGCGATCCCCATGATATCCCCAGTTGGCCTTTGGAAGGTACCTGTGGCTAGTATTCTCAAGCTTACACATGCCTTCATGTCCACTGGGATGGGTTCCCCTCTGTTACTTCTGGCTCTGAGGCATAGCTGGCACAGCTCAACAAGTTGCTGTATGATGTCCCTGTCCACCCTGTAATGCTCTACTATCTCCAGATCATGTAGTCCCTGGTAGGTTACCCTGGGTCTGAACACTCTTCTCCTCCTCCAGTGACTGAGATGGTTGTTAGCATCATCCTCCACACTACCATCAGTCTCCAACACATGCTGGTGAATCAAAGCTATGGCGGCCTATAACATGTACATATTAAAAGTTCCCCGTCTGTATACACCAATGGCGCAGAGTGTCTGGGAATACACAAGTGTGTGTGTGGGGGGCTTTCACACCTTATACTATTGTGCAATGGATGATGTTGGTGTTATTGGGAGTGTTTGTGCTATTCCAGCTGCAGTGTATCTTAATTATTGGTTTTACAGCAGGTACTGCTATTGTGGGGCCTTTGTTGTTGAATTACGCTTGGCTGCCATGATTCATTTATTGCCCTTTACTTCAATTTTCAACCCAATTCCCCTCCCATTGTCAGGCATGCATCTAGCTGCCGGCTTTCTTGTTTTGTACTTTCACAACCCAGGATTGTGTTGGGAAATGTGTTATGTAGCTGATCTACTGCAAGTTTGCCTTGTTCTGCTGTGACAGTTCTCTTTTCTTTGCTGTACGGCACCTCCCCTTTCCTGTTCTGCAGGTGGCTGCTAGCAGCATTGTTAGCTGTTGTCTATGGCCCACTGTGAGTTTCTAGGTGTTACTTACTCATTTGAACTCCAATTACCATGCTGCAGCATTTCCTTATTGTCTGTGGTGTGCGCTGTGCACAGCCCATTAACCGGGTTTCATGCGCATTTTCATCCACGTTCACATGAACTTTCGGTTACCTAGTGTGCTCTCAGCTATGCAAAGCTATGGCTACTTCCACACCCCTGTCCTGCGGCTTTGCTTAGTAACACGCAACATGGATTAGCAATGATCCAATGTGCTTACAGCTAAGGTGGCGCATCCCTCTGTTGATGTCATGTTTACCTCCAGGCCACTCCTCTGTGTTGTACCACTATGCTGTGTGGTACATCCTTACGCCGGCCGGTCATTTGTGATTCAGTATTACTTGACTCATTTGCATGACATTGACTGCTAATTCCTAGTTACCGCATGGAACACTGTCACAGACCCTTAGCAACTCTTGTGCCATGGTTATGGTGTATCATGCGTGCCATTGACTATTATGGGGATATCATGAATTGTGTTACATTGCAGTTTTATGACATCTAAATATATTTTCCTTGTAATCCCGTTTGTGCACAGATGCACTGCAGTTTTACTTTGCATTAGTATGGCCATGACATTAAATGTTATTTTTTATATGTTGTGCATGTTGTTTTATGCCATTGGCTATATATTTAGCCATTGGCATATATTAACATTATAATATGTAAGTTTGGTCTGCTTTCATGGCTCTGATTTAATGTTTGACAAAATGTAAACCGTTTTTTTTTTGTTTACATTTCTACACGCTTACGCTACACCTGCACCACTTCATGAATCATTATATACATTAATTTGCATGCTACACTGCTGCACACGGGGTAATTAGCATATATGCACCGGGAGCTGTGCAGCTCTGGTGTACGCTGGTAGTGCACGTGGAAACAGCTCATACCTGAATCACTTGGTGGCCATATTTGGGCTAGATTGCCGACGCTACTCTGGCGCCTGGTGCAGGCTTCATGAATCTTGGGGATATATATATATATATATATATATATATATATATATATATATATTTATACATATATATATATATATATATATATATATATATATATATACATATACATATACATATATATATATATATATATATATATATATATATATATATATATATACATATATATATATATATATATATATATATATATATATATGTATATATATATATATATATATATATAGATATATATATATATATATATATATATTTGTGCATGTATGTATGTGTGGATTCATTTCATAATCTCGAACTAATGAAATCTCGAACTTCAGTATCTCGAGACCATGAAGCCGAAAATCCATAGACTCGAAACCCCAGAAGAACGAACTTAAAATCGCGACTTCTACACTAAACATACCACAGGCACAAACAGAAACATACACCTCACTTCACATACAGAAACACCTACCCTACATACAAGCAGGGGGGCAAGCCACCCTGCACCCCCCACACCCCCCTACTTAAATATACTAACTATGAGGTCGCACTACACAGACAAACACACAAAAACACCACCACACAAGCTACATTCCCCTCTCACACACACATCATACTAACAAAACACACAGACACACAATAAAGCCCCTACCCAAAACCTGTAAAACACAAGCACTTACCTAAATCTCCAACCACCCACTCACACACCGCAACACCAGAACCGCTAATTCAAAATCTCCGAACTTCGGGATTTTGAATTTCGTACTTCTGGGGTTTCGGTATTCTGCCCTTTCTCCCTTCTGGTCTTGGCCAACTGAAATTCGGGATTTCAGTAGTTCAAGATTCTGAAGGGAACCCATATGTGTAAGGGTTTATGGGAAATTACCTTAATATGCAAACATCAGATGACTATTGATTATCGAAAGCGGAGAGAATGCGTTAGGAGCATTTCTCCCTGGCCGTCCACTGAAAATTGGCTTCTTTCCAAGTCAGTCTTTCTCAGTAAACAAATGTTAAATAAATAAATAAATAAATCATACTTACTGAAAAGCAGTAAGACCAAAAATGCAGAAAGCTTTCCTTTTTTGATCTATTAAAAAAAAACGCCACCACTGCATTTAGATTAAGTTTGCTTGAAAAGTGGTACTGTCACAAAAAGTGTTTTTCTAAGTTAAGGGGGGGCAGGGTAGGGTTAGCAAAAGTGGATTACAACACTTTTACATAGATATATACATATATATATATATATATATATATATATATATATATATATATATACAGATATATATACAGACATATATATATATATATATATATATATATATATATGTATATACACACACAGACACACACACTCACATATACACATATATATATATATATTTATATATATATATATATATATATATATATATATATATATATATATATATATATATACACATATATTTCATTGTTTGTCCTACCCGCCCCTTCCCATTTTGCTAAAATGTGGTTCGATGTAGGGATGGATATGTTATGTCAGTAAGTGACATATCACTTGACTTCCACAGCAGGTCAGCCAGGGTCACCCACCACCGTATAGACCATATTTCCTCTAGTGATGTCCTTGGCCTCTGCCAAAGATTGCTGCAAAGAAGCATCAATGTTTCTCCCTCCCCCAGGGATAGGCACAACCTTCCCTTACTGTCTCTCTTTTATTCAGCTAATTCAACAAAGGTCATCTGGGTCATAGTCCAGAATATATCCCTCTACATCACTGAAGCTGCATATGTAGATTGTAGATATATATATAAATCTATCTGTGTCTGTATGAGTGTGTGTGTGTGTGTGTGTGTGTGTGTGTGTGTGTGTGTGTGTGTGTGTGTGTGTGTGTGTGTGTGTGTGTGTGTGCATGGTAGCAGTTCACTCTAACTGAACTACTGTGCTTTTTACCAAATGCTTATTTTGCTAAATAGTGGGTTGTGTTTACTCATAAGGGACTGCAGAATATTTGAGTGGTGTTGTAGAAGTGCTTTTCATTATGGCAAGTGGATGTGTTTGTTAATGCTGAAACTTTTGGATATATCAAGCGTTTCAGCTATAACTTTTGGAATGTGTTTATGGATTAGGGTAAGAATAAGTGCTAGGCAAGATAAAAGAGTTAAATTTTGCATGTGTGTTGGTGTGCATGGTCTGTGTGTGAAGATCATTTATTGTAGTACTATTAAGAAAAGGGGTTTCTACTAAGACGTATGCAGAACTGTGGATTAATTTCAGGGATAAGTTTAATGTTAGCAGACCTGAGTATACATATACAATAAACTCTCAGTGAACCAGAACTCAAGCAACTAGAACTCTCATGCAACCAGCAAAAATAAATAAATAAATAAATAAATAAATCAAAGAAATACAGTACAATTCTCATGTGTAGCACTATCTACCCCCCCACAGAAACATACCTTACATTTTATAGTTACAGAGTTTTAAAAAGGAAGATAAGAATTCATTGGGTTCCTACCACGTAGTCAAACCTTTACAAGTTCGAACCTCATATGGTCGAGACCATAAGTTCGAATTTGTTAAAGTTCTAGAGTTTGAATGGAAATCTCCATAATAAATTTTTATTGAAATATATTTTCCAAAAACATTACAAAAATACAATAAACATCACACACATAATACACTATAACTACTACAAACAATTTATACAATATCTACATGAAATGCTTCCTATATTTAATATATTCCTAAAATCAGTATCATGCTAATATAATATTGAAGACCTTTTCCCATATTTTCGGGTTATTAATATTTTTGTTAGTTTGTTTCAGAAGTAATTTATGTGCTAGTATATGCTTTATAGCCACAAGCTTAAAATTATTCCATGATGTCTTATGTGGTTCTAGCCAATTTGTGGCTATATAGAGTTTCATCAGCAAAAAAATATTCATACAAATAATAGTTTGTGATCTGGAAAGCTCTCTTGGAGGAATGTGTAGAATCATAAATTCCCATGACAGTGTAGAACTTTGATAACCCATCTTTTGCAGTTGTACTTTAAGAGAGTTCCAAAGTTTATATACGCATTTACAACTCCAGAACATATGAAGAAGATCCGCTGTTTGATCCGGGTGTTTCCATTTTGTTCAATGGGGTGTGATCTTGGAGTTGGTATATTTAAGTAGTGGGGGGGAGAAGGGGGGCTTGCCCCCCTGCTTAAAACAATTTATTTTGTTTTTCGTTTTTTATATATATATATATATATATATATATATATATATATATATATATATAGTCGAAGTTTTGTAACTTCGAGCATAATGGTTCGAACATTACGTGTTCAAAGTTATAAGACTTCGACTATGTAATATAGACCCGAATACATATATACACAGTGGATATAAAAAGTTTACACACCCCTGTTAAAATGCCAGGTTTTTGTGGTATAAAAAAATGAATGAGACCAGAATAAATCATTTCAAAACATTTCCAACCTTTAATTGTCACCTATAACCTGTACAATTCAACTGATAAATGAACAAATCTGTTAGGGGAAAAATATAAAAAATAAAAAATGTACAATACACCGGTTGCATAAGTATGCACGCCCTTAAACTAATACTTTGTTATGGGTGGACCCTCTTTAACTAATACTTTGTTAAAACACCTTTTGATTTAATTACAGCATTCAATCTTCTTGGGTAGTAGTCTATCAACATGGCACATCTTGACTTGGCAAAATTTGCCCACTCTTTCTTACAAAAGAGCTCCAAATCTGTCAGATTGCCAGGGCATCTCTTGTCCACAGCCCTCTTCAGGTCACCATACAGATTTTCTATTGAATTTAGGTCTGAGCTCTGGCTGGGCCATTCCAAAACTTTAAATTTCTTCTGCTGAAGCCATTCTTTTGTTGATTTGGATGTATGCTTGGGATCATTGTTGTGTTGAAAGGTGAAATTCTTCTTCATCTTCAGCTTTCTAGCAGATGCCTGAAGGTTTTGGGCCAAATGTGACTGGCATTTGGAACTGTTCATAATTCCCCCCACCTTTATTAAAGCCTCAGTTCCAGCTGAAGAAAAGCAACCCCAAAGCATAATACTTCCACCACCATACTTCACCATGGGGATGGTGTTTTTCTGATGATGCAAAGTGTT